>NC_058046.1:26296174-26596174 GCF_020085105.1 Siniperca chuatsi | reverse complement strand
TTTTCAGGCTTGATCCAGGAGCCAACAGAGGAGTAGAAACACTCTGGCTTCACCCCAAGAAAGGCTTCAGGTTGCTGGGCGCATGTGCCAGCTCAAACTTGACGACTTAAGAACTCTATTACTGCATCGCTGAACACAATAGTGGTTTTAATACACTCACACCTTCCCACCTGTTCCCATATTCACCTCTATATATATATATATATATATATTTACATATACACACACACACACTTTTTGCTGCCTAAGAAGACCAATTTGTATGGCTAAATGACACAAATGTATTTATTTATTATATTTTCCCTTTAAAAGCTATTATTAATAGCTTAAGAAATCATTATCCTCAAAATTCATCTCACAATTCCTTGATTGAACACTGCTGACATGAAGCATAAAGATGTTACACATCACTGGCAGGCCAGGTGAAATCTTGATGTAACATCTGCAGCATCTCTGGAAGTGGAGCAGCAAGCACTCATTCAAGAGACAGAGTGGGAGTGGGAATGGTGACATGACAGACAAAGGAATGAGAAACATCTGACAAGAAGGAAGCAGCTAGAGAGAGAGAGAGAGAGAGAGAGAGAGAGAGAGAGAGAGAGAGAGAGAGAGAGAGAGAGAGAGAGAGAGAGAGACAGACAGAGAGAAAGAGAGAGGTTACAGAGAGAGATTACAGCTCAGCCAAAGGACCTTGAGAAAGGTATAAATAAAGCAGGAGCAGGTACACCTCCCCAGTGTCAGGGCCAACTCAGTGTTCATGACTACAGTATATAAACCAGTAGTTGAGACTTGTTAGCTCATAGCCTGAAAATTAAAATGTACCAAATGGCAACCCTTTATCAGTGAACCTTGTCAGAAAAAAAAAAATCCTTTTGAGACACCAGAACCCTCCTATGATTAGTCATCCTTGCAAATGGTCCAGTGGAAAGCAGGGCTGCACAGTGAAATGTATATGATTGTAAAATAATCAGACCTAACATTGTAGCTATAATTAAAAGGTTCAAAAATATTTTTGGTTGGGAAAAAAAAACTCACATATAACTAATTAATTAACCCAAGCTAGTCCTGTTTTACTCAGTCACATTTTAGGTTTGTTTTATTTGCATGTACAGAGGAGGAAATGCAATGTCTGTGGGTGAAACAAAGACAAATGAGAAAAAAGGTGAACAACAACAACAGAGGCTGCTTGGGCACAGAAACCCAATGAGATCGAGATTTCAGTAAAGTGGTGACAAGGAACAAGACAACATGCATTAAAAAGAGGTACAGTTTGTCTTGGCCCAGGCCTATATCTGGATCAAAATGAGAGTCATGTTTACAAAAAAATATTCAAATGGAATTAGCCCATAATCAAACCAGGGGAATGATTTTCCAATAGAAATAAGCTATGGACAACAATAGGTAAATTAGATGAGACAGTGAAAGGGAGAATTTATATGTATTTATTAACTGCTGGGATCCACAGCAGGAAATAAGGGAAATTCTAACAAAGGTTACATTAAGGTAACTGTTCAGGAATCAGTTTTTACTTGGAGATTTTGTTTGCAGTCTAAAACCTGATATGGCTACTAAATGTTATTGTATAAACTCAAAGTTCACAAGGGCATCCCAACCTAAGCAACAGCATCAAATAACACTAGCGCATTTACTCACATCATGCCATGTAGACGGACTGAGGTCAAATGGTTCAGTACCTTTGACTTGAGACATGCTTGTTGTGGATCTCAAACATTTTGTTCAGGAGGTGGCCATGTTCTTCAAGGAGGATATTTAGCTGCTGAGGTTTGTTGAAATATGTGCAGTCTGCGTCTTCATAAGAATGCATACACGTCTGCACATAAGCACCATTGTGTGCGAGTGTGTGAGCACCCTTTAAGCCAGGGAAGACTGTGGTCATGAGGTCAAAGGGCAACAGTCTTGGGTCAGATGACTTATCACATCAGGAGGCCCAGAGGTGTTTAATTTCACCATCATGAGAGAGGTGGTGGCAAAAGGCTAGGTGCTGATCTACATGAAGCAAATGACTTACACACACACTGGGTTATTAGTTCCACCAAACATTCATCACAACACCCGGATGACATATGCATGTGTACACACACAAACACAGACGCACAAAAGCATACAACATTTAACCCTATCACTCAATTTAAAAAAAAACGTGGCAAAGAGGGAATACAACAAACATTTTCAATTACTCTTAACTTGGGTTTGTTTAAAATCCTCATCAGAAGTGCAACAAATAAAGCCACTGCATAATTCACATTTTTTACCGAATGCTCTCAATTGCTACACTCCACCTTTGAGAAATTGTTTATGGGAGGAAAACAGCTGCTCAATTTACAGCTGGCTGAATTTACAAGGACTTGTCTGCTCCCTTACTTGTTTAGAGATGCTATTCTTTTATAATAATACAAACATTTTGTTGGTAATATACAGATATGTAGTACTTTAAATCCACAACACCCATTGACAATTGAGTTGCAAACTTAAACAAAGTAAAACATGTGTCTCCTGAGGGAAATTTTACCCATTTACACGTTTTTCCTCCCCTTTAGGGAGTACTTTGATCACAGTAAACAATTGTGAATCATTTTTAGATTGCCAAGCTGGATTGCTCAGGACTAGGTTATATGCCTTGGACACTAGTATGACATGTTCTCTTTTAATTTCTTCCATATTTGCATTCATTCAGTCCAATGCAGAGAGAAGTTTCAAAAAGTGAATCAAAAATGTCAACCTGGACAACTGATGGCAAACATTTGACAGTCTCTATAACCCATCTAATATAAAAATTAGTTTAGTGACAGAGGCAGGCATAGCCTTCGGCGAGACACTGTGCACAAATGCAATACAGTAACCAAAAAGCAAGGTTGTATTAAGTATTTTGCACAGCATGCAAACCTTTAATGTTTGTTTTGAAGGGGACATTTGGCTTTTGGATGGGGTTAATTCTCTAAAATAACTTATTTTCAATCAGTGGCATAAGCTATCAACTTGAATGGATCTTTTGTGAAAACTTTTGTTTCTAGCTGGTCAGCTGCAATCTACCCTCCTGGTGTCCTCAGTCCGCCCTTTATGCCCAGTCTATAACAGAGGTGTGATAGCATCAGCATGAAGTTAGCAGCCTCCCAAATGCCCTGATTGTCTCATCAACTTTTAGCAGAACCCCACCCAAGCTACTCCCAGGCCTGTACTGTGCCTGGAGGCTGATAAACACACACACACACTTAGGCACACATTCTCTAACACAAAAAGTTGGTAAGTGCTCCTGCAAACAATCACCTGTTGATTAGATTACAGGAGACATCTAGAGTTTGGAAATCTGATGTCGTTGTGCACAAGGGGATGGAATGACTCTGTGAGTGTGAGTGTGTTTGTGTAACAAAGACAGAAGACAGGAAGTAGCAAAGAAAGACAGAAAGTGACAGAGGGAGACAGGTTAAGTTGATTGAAACTGATAAACCGCTGATGAGACTGTGTTATACCAAACACTAACACACAGTACTCAGGCTGGCAAGTCATGGTAATCTAAACTAAGCTGGCTCAGTGACATAGTTGCTGAGAATGCTGTTTGACAGGGGGTCCCTTTCTGTCTCTCCTCCCTCCCTCCCTCCCTCCCTCCCTCCGTCCGTCTGTCTGTCTTTCATGTGGCCATTTTAGGAGACGTTGAGTCACCCGAGCCCAGCTGACAATATGACCGGAGCAACATTAGTACATTTGACTTGACAGCAGGAGAAGTTGTGACACTCACCCTCTTAGAAAGATGGGGTTTATCTCGCTGTCTCACTCTCTGCATCTGTCCTTCCTTCCTCTATTTCGTCTGGTGGCTGGATGGGTGACTGCTGCCTTTTCTTTCTGCCCTCCTCTGTGTTTCTATTTCCACTCTCTCTCTCTCTCGACTTGCCAGTTTGCTGTCTCTCTGTGCTTCCTTCCTCCTGAAGAGGTAGTGCTGAGAAAGACAGATACAAGTCAAGTTGTTCTGCCTCCCTCTGCTTGTTTTGTCAGGAGGCCTGATAGCCTGCACTATCTCTCTCTCTCTCTCTCTCTCTCTCTCTCTCTCTCTCTCTCTCTCTCTCTCTCTCTCTCTCTCTCTCTCTCTCTCTCTCTCTCTCTCTCTCTCTCTCTCTCTCTGTATCTTGCTTTCTTCCTGTCTACCTCTCTCCACCCTCACACATACACAAATCAAAAACCCATCAACAACTCTCACCTCCCACCCATCTCACTTGTTCCCTCCCTCTCCTTTTCTCTTTCAAGCCCCCCACCGCCCTCTTTCTTCCTTTCTCTCATTCGCGGGCCTCCAAAATATCTTGAATACAAAAGCCACTTCACATGCTAGCATTCCCCCTTTCCTATCCTCCCATTCCTCCTCTTACTCACCCTCTCCTCTCTTCCTCTGTCTACTCTCAGGCCCCTCCTTTCAACCCTTTCTCGCTATCCTACCCTCGCCCTCTCTCTTTCTCTCTCTCTGTTTTCTTTCTGTGGGTTTCCTCTCAGCTGATAGAAAGAGGCATGCTTTGCTCACTCAGCAGTGAAGGCATACAGGGGAAAGAAGGGGGACTACACCGCCAGCTGATTGGCTGGAGAAAAGGGGGTCAGCTGTAGTGCCTGAGGACCTGATTGGCTGGGGGGAGGGAGTGAAAGTAAGGAGGAGGCGTGGGGATCCAAAGCCCCGCCCACCTGCTCCTGCTTGGCCTGTTCTGCAGAAGAAGAGTGAACGACCAAAGAGCACATTCCCCAAACAGTGTGTGTGTTTGTCTGATTGTGTGTGAAATGTGTGTCCTTGGCAGCCTCAAGCATGTTTTGTGCGCAGTGTTTCACTGGTGAAATCGCTTTCCATAGTGTGCCACACACACACACACACACACACACACACACACACACACACTCTGTGTAGCATGAAATGTACACAGTGCCTATAGCCTACACAAGTCTACAAAAGCAGCAGGCTTATCTGCTGCTGGAGAACAGATAGAGTATGAAGTGCATGTGAAAAAGTTTATCAGCTGAGTACCAGGAGCAGCCCTCAGCTGTGCGTGCGTATGTGTGTGTGTGTGTGTATGTGTGTATTTTTGCCATCTGTGAGCTAATAAGGAACAGAGTGTTGACTAGGCAAGAACTATTTTGAACAGAGTGGTGTAGTTAAAGTACACACAGTGCAAGCAAGTGCATCACACACACTTGTGTATGCTCTCTCTCTCTCACACACACACACACACACACACACACACACAGTGGGTGGAGATTACAAAAGTTAAAGCACTGTGCACAAAACATACTTGAAGCTGTCAAGGACACATATTTAGCCTACAACTTCGGCCTGGCCCTCTTGTTACGGACACAAACGCACACCTACCCGGTTATGCATTATCCTTATTTAGGAAACCAGGGCTGACTTGTTATCAGATGTGTGCCGGTCGAGACATTTGAGACAAACCTGTTGATAGCCCACTGTCTCTCTGTGTCTGAGTCACTATCTGTCACTGTCTGTCACTGTCTTTCTCTGACTCCACATCAACGTCTTTCTCCTGCTCAGTTTCCATCTGTGACACCCTGTATCTGTTTCCAAAACAAGATGGAAATTTTACACTTGCCAGTCGCTGCTGCTTTGCTATGTTATCTCTGTCATACAGAAGGATGGAGAGGACATGTATGTACTTGTGCGGTGCTTTTCCTTCACCAAATCAAGGGTTTAAGTATTTAAGGTGTCGTATGTTGCACAGATTGTAAAGCTCTTCAAGTTTAACGTGTGATTTGGGGTTATTTAAATAAATGTGACTTGAATAGTTATGTCATTCTAACAATAACACAAGCTTGAGTTAACAAATCATTATTTCATGATCATGAAACAATGGTTTTGACGCTTACTATGTTCAGAAGATAAGTGTAGAAGTGACATATTTATAGGGAGGATGTGAAGTTACCTGCAGCCACCAGACCAAATGCTGGTAAATACTGGCTTCCAAATTTGCACTGTACCATCCTAATTGGGCAAGTGAGCATTTAATTTTTTTGTAGCTGGAGAAAGTGGATGAACACATTCTTATAATTTTGTAATATACATACAGTTTTTCATGTAATACACTGCATATCCACATTTCTGAGACTGCACTTTCTTATCACTCATTGCACTTTAACAAGCAAAATTCGAATCTTACCACCAGTTTACTGTGTTACACACTTTCATATTACAGTATATTATTGTCTGTCGTTTATTTTCTTTATTCATTGACTAATCATTTAGCCTTTAAAATGTCTATTATAATTTCCCAGAGCAAACGTGACATATTCAAATTGCTTTTTTATACAGTCAACAGTCCCAAACCCTAAAATATTCAAAATACTATCATATAAGACAAATAAAACATCAAATCCTAACATTTGAGAGGGAACGTTTGAAATGTGTGCTTGAAAATTGACTGAAAGGATTAATCAATTATCAAAATACTTGCTAATTAATTTTCTACTTTTCGACTAATTGATTCATCGACTTTTTTTCCGATTGTTTAAGTTCTACATGTATATATAGATGGATGCAGTGTGTATAGATGTGTGTGGAAGTATGTCACAGTTGTTTTGGTGCATGTGTGTGAATGGTAGAAGTGTGCAGAGATGAGGTTTGAAAAACAAGACACAGCTTCACCTACGTACCTCCAAATATAGAGATGTTGGGGATAGGGGAGAGTGGGGAGGGTGGAGGTAGAAGGCGTAGAAGACTGAAACAGCGAGATAGACAGAGGAAGATAAACTGACAGAGAGAAATGAGGCACGGTTTCTGTCGGCGGCTCCTTTTAACAGCCAAGCCTGTAAAAACTGTAATAATGTGGACTTTATAGTCGCAAGCAGCGCTGTTATTTAGGATCTTGTGTTTCAGCATACACAAACACACACTCACACACTTCTGTCTCTTTAAGAGCCCATGTTGCCTTCCATATTTGGGAAAAAAGGGTGTGTCTTCTCTATGAAAACCCTCCTCCATTCAAGGGCACTCTGAGTGCAGCTGAGGAGAAAGAAGCATTGAAAACACACACTTACTCACATTCCATCAAACACAAGCATAGATGCAATCCTGACTTGAGAGCATGGCTCTTATGTTTGTTTTGATGTGTATAGGACGATGTTGAGGTTGGATTTTCAGCCATGCCATGTGAAATACTGCATTCACACACATAGACACACGCATACCTTGTTTTTCTAGGCCTCTCAAAATGACACAAGCTGTGTTTTTGGGGTTTTACCCACCAGCTCTAAACAGTCACAGCCCTCAAAAACTGAAGAGCTTCAATTTGCCTCTACCAGCCCAAAACCGCCTTGAGTAAATCAGTTAGTTACAGTTTTAAATGTCCAATTTTAAATATCGAAAACAAGGCCCAATTCACCCTCCTCTTCAGGGAGGGAGAGAACAAAAGGAGGAGAGGAAGAGGTGGAGGAAGGGTGGGAAAGGAAAGTGTGTGTATGTGTCTGTGTGTGTGCAGGGGGGGTGTCTGTGTAAAACTGAAATGTTTAAATAGGAATGGACCCCTGCATGTGTTGGTGTCTGTGTCCATTGGTATGTATGAGAGTGTGTTAGCAGTACACACATGAAGACATATGTGTGTTTAAGAGGTGTGCTTCTCTCTGACACATATGTGATGAGAGCCAGCAGCAGAAGCAGTGTGCAGAAGCAAATTTCACAGCTAATTTTTAAGGAAATTAGAAGCAGTGAAGAAGTTGACTTGCTGGTTGAGATCCATTTGAATTTTGTGATGCAATGTGTAACATTTAAGTGAATTAGTATGCAGTAATAAGGTATAAGGTATAATATTGGAAGGAGATGTTTACAGTGACAACCATCTGTTTCTGAAATTACCTTTTTGGCCCCCTTTGACCTGTCCAGCATAATTTAAAGCCATTTAAAACAGTTTTTTTAAATAAATATAACACCCCTCCTATTTTCAGTGCTACACTGTTGACAGGATTCAGGTTTTAAGCAAACTGGCTTAAAAAAAAAACTGGCTTTCCCACTTACACAGCACATGCTTTTTGTCTTAGTTTTCATTTTCTATTTTTAGCAGCCTCAGTTATTATGTGTCACCACATGGTAATAACATTAACTGCTTTCTATTTTCAACATTTCAACCTTTATTTCTCTGCAGACCAGAGTGTCTTGTACATCCCACTTTCTTTTTTCAGGCAACTGGATTTTACAGTATAACAGGGCCTCTGAATAAGATGCTAGATAAGATAACCCCACCCAAAATCCCACAACCAAAACTTAACCGTCCTCAGATAGCCAGTTTCTGCAGGTTGTTTGGTTGGTTTCTTTATATTTATATTTCAAGAGCACTGTAACAATCCGGTCAGAGGAACTCTGTCTCTGGAAGAGTACAGTATGTTTAACCAGCTGTGTGTTGATAAAAAAGATCACAAAGCTGAAAAGAGACATGCCTATTTAAGTGTAAGCATTTAACTTTGCTGCCAAGAGAAAAACTGTGTGTGTACTTTGCTCTCTTTGGCATTTAAGCAAATTAGCTAGATATATTTGACCAATAAAACCCTGATGGCTTTGGATTGCATAATTGTATACTCAATTTACTATCAAATGACTACATATAATGATATAATGGTGTCTATCTCTATAAAATCAGTGTCTGGGTCAAGGTTACATTTAGGATTGGGGTTAGATTTTTGTGCAGATGCAGCAAACAGATATTGCTGAACATAGACTTTTTGTTAGTCCATTTAAAAAACCAGACTGTCCAAATAAAGCATTCCCAAAATAACGTCTGTTTGTTTTTCCATTACTAAATATGTCTCTAAATCCACTTCTGCAATCATTTCCACCATTCATTTATTAATCCAATATGCAGCAGCATTACGAGATGACTAGATTCTGTAAATGTGGAAACATTTCCTGTAATCGGCTGTTGTGATTAAATTTCCTCACAGAGATAAAGGTTTGGTGTAATCCAGTTGAATCCAGCCTTCCCTTTAACACCAATCCATCAATAAGAATTAACTATTTTTTTCTAATATACAGTGGTGTGAAAAAGTGTTTGCCCCCTTCCTGATTTCTTATTTTTTTGCATGTTTGTCACACTTAAATGTTTCAGATCATCAAACAAATTTAAATTTTAGTCAAAGATAACACAAGTAAACACAAAATGCACTTTTTAAATGAAAATTGTTATTATTAAGGTAAAACAAAATCTAAACCTACATGGCCCTGAGTGAAAAAGTGATTGCCCCCTAAACCTAATAACAGGTTGGGCCACCCTTAACAGCAACAACTGCAATCAAGCGTTTGTGATAACTTGCAATGAGTCTTTTACAGCGCTGTGGAGGAATTTTGGCCCACTACTCTTTGCAGAATTGTTGTAATTCAGCCACATTGGAGAGTTTTCGAGCATGAACTGCCTTTTTAAGGTCATGCCACAGCATCTCAATAGGATTCAGGTCAGGATTTTGACTAGGCCACTCCAAAGTCTTAATTTTGTTCTTCTTCAGCCATTCAGATGTGGACTTGCTGGTGTGTTTTGGATCATTGTCCTGCTCCAGAACCCAAGTTCGCTTCAGCTTGAGGTCACAAACAGATGGCCGGACATTCTCCTTCAAGAGTTTTTGCTAGACAGCAGAATTCAACATTTAAGTGTGACAAACATGCAAAAAAGTAAGAAACCAGGAAGGGGGCAAACACTTTTCATATCACTGTATGTGTATGTACTCTACAGTTAGCTCACTTTTGCTGAGGGAACATGGCAATAAAAGGGAAGGACAAAGTCAAGTAGCGATTGATATGTACAAGGAGAAAGGAGAGAGACAGAGTGCAATGGGAAGAAATGCAGAGATGGGGAGGAGTGTGGCACCCTGAGTTTTGGTGACAGGCCGGGCCAGCTCAGAGGATGGAATGTTCCAGAGAAATATGTTGCCTATTCATGGAGGACAGGAAATAAAGCTCTCTTCTCTCCACCTCTCCTCCATTCCCTCTCAGTCCTCACTCCTTCACCCTGTCTTTTTACCTTTCTCTCTGTTTCTATGTGTGTTTCTTTCTCCCCCCTTCTCCTGGCCTTTGGGTATTTTTTGCCCATCTTCCTTCAGTTGAAATGAATTCCTTTTTTCCCCTTTCATGCTTGGGGAACTCGCACAGCATGGTTGCACCACTCAGACTGGTAGCAGCTGAATGTAGTCCAGTCTGCCAGTCTGGGCAGTGAGATATATATATATATATATATATATATATATATATATATATATATATATATATATATATATATATATATATATATATCCTATATTTAACCAGATAAAAGTCTCATTGAGATTAAAATCTCTTTTTCAAGTATAAGCCACTTAGATTGGATTTAGAAGTAACACACTGAAATATAAAACTTCAATTGAATCAAATCCTTAAAAAATACTGCTTAGGTGACTACCTCATAATTCTGAGTCGTCATTCCATTATTGCATTGCTGTGTTGGGTCAAATGTTCAATAGACTTAGACCCTCCACCACCTTTGAAACAGTTTTCCAGTGCTCACTTGGCATCCTTGAATTCATAGGCATTCCATTCACTGCCATATAAATAGGTTAATCTATTAAACACAGTCAGTCAACGCACACACAACAAACGAACACAGTTACAAACACATGTACACCGCAGGTTTGTAAAAGGACTATCTAGTTAATTTTATTGACAGACTGTTAAGTGGACTAACTGACTTTTAATGGTAAGCCTGAATATAGGTTTAGTTAGTGTGTGTGTGTGTGTGTGTGTGTCTGTGTAAAGACCCGAGGTGACAGAGTAAGGGTTTCAAGGTTAAAGTGGTGCCAGTCAAAGCAGCACAGGTGCTATTTTAGGAATAAGCTGTTAGCAAGAAAGAGAGAAAAATATTTAAAACACACTCTAAAAAGTGTGATTCTTATAATGACTTTACCTCCTTACAACAGCCTTTTGCAAAAGTGACAACCAGAAAAATGCCTTCACTCTGGAGGCTTTATCTTATGTGTCTTCAGGGCGAGGACATTTGGTTATCATTAAGGTGACAATACAAGCAAACACATACACACACACGCAGTTTGTGTTGCCCTCTGACCTGTCCTCTTGTTAATTTTATCTTTCATCTCAGCCAGCATCACTCTTATTAGCTCTCTATTGCAGTGATTCTCAATCCCTGAGGGGGTCATGAGATAAATGTGATAAATGTTTCAATCTTAAACAATGTTTTCAACCACAAACAATAGATTGAGTAAAATAACATAAAAGATCTTTATAGTGTCACTATTTACCATTGTACATTGTTCCTGTCAGTCTACCAGTCAGCACTGGTTCTTAGTGATGACTTAAGGCTATGTATTAAAAAACATGTATTCATAGTCACATACATGTGGTTGCGCAACTAGGCTGCATTTGTGAGGAGCTTCCTTTCTCTTACCCTTAAAATCTACCCCTTAATGGCTAAATAGCTATTTATTTAAGGAGGTAATTTAGCACTCGTAAGTATGCAAGGACAATTTGTGCATGCACACACACACAAACACACACCAGAGATCAATATAGCCCCAGAGCAGTGTTGAGTACTGGATCTAACCCACATAATCATCTGTAATCTCTGACATCAAATCCTGCAGAGACACATTGGAGGGCTGACAACAGGCCTTCATCAGCTCAAAGCGTTTAATAGCCACCCCCACTTTCCACACACACATAAAAAGTGCTGCCACGTTCAAATGCTAAAAAGGAGCGACCATGAACCATAAACACTCAGTCTGATAGCCAAAAGAAGTACGGAAGGTATATTCCATTTGTTCAAATGCACAGAGGACCACAGGATGAATGTTGTCCCTTAACTTGGAACCATTAATGTCACAGATTTTCAAATAACCTACTCATGAACAAAACTGTGTACTGTAGCTGACCTGCAGGTAAGGTAAAAAGAGCCACTTGCAGGCCAATTTTTGATGGAGGCTGTAACATTGTTAGTCAGGGCCCAATCTATTCAGCAGAATCAGGAGAAACTGGG
Source organism: Siniperca chuatsi (assembly GCF_020085105.1). NCBI lineage: Eukaryota > Metazoa > Chordata > Actinopteri > Centrarchiformes > Sinipercidae > Siniperca > Siniperca chuatsi. The sequence continues at coordinate 26,584,178 of NC_058046.1, read as the reverse complement.
CTCTTACAGCATTACAGTTCTAAATAGCTTAACTAGGTACTGATGGCTCCATATATTACCATGAGAAAACACACGGCTACTCATGACTACACTCTTGCTTAACTCAGTGTACTTGGCTGGGCAGTAAGCAGAGAAGCATATAGTATATCTCCTTGAGGTTGATTATATTGGTAGTTTTACATTTTGAAGAAAGCAAACAGACCAGTCATCACTGGGGATTCCTGGTGTTGTTTTCCTTCCATGCAAAAAATGTCCCACATGCATCCTTGCTGACTTTTTGATCCCTCCCTCCCTTTTCTTTTGATGCGAGAGGATTTTTTTTTTTTAAGTTTCTTTGACTCACCTGAACAAACTGAATTCATTTCTTCTCTTTTATTTTCCCAGCGTGTTTTAGCAATTATGAACTTAAGTCAAAGAGTGATTGTGCACGGGACAAGCCCAGACCCAGGACCCAGGCCTGTTGAACAACATGCACCTCGCCTTCAGGGTTGGTTACAGCAAAGATCTGCATGACATCACACTCAGCTGAGGACAAAGCCCACTGGTTTCTCCCAGACAGAGAGGTGGGGGGTGGCTGTCAGAGCAATGCTAGGACAAGCAAGAGAGAAAGAAAAATGTAGACTTGCAGATGGATTTGCTGCAACAATGTGTGTATGTGTGTGCGTGCGTGTGCAGAAATCTTCTATTTACATACATGTGAGACAGCTGGTGGATTCCCATATGCACGTGTGCGGTAAGGGTGATGTAGATTGAGTGCAACTGCATACACTTGTGCCTAATGTGTATGTCAATGCCATCATGCCCTGCTTGTTAGGACAATGGGAGGCAGTGCATTGCAGCTGAGCATAATAACACTGTAATAACTGACTGTACTATAGATTTTATATATATACTGCAACAAGGGTTTACTGCCAACATCAATGCTCCCTTCACTGAATGATGCAATGCAACTCCCAAGTGCAATCCAAGGGAACAATACGCCCACTGCACTCAATGCTATCCTCTCTCCTGTAAGCTTTACAGTGATCATCATCATCACTCCACCCGCTGAGCTACAGTCATAATCTCACAGATAAATGCCAGTGCTGGCTGATCCCTCGTTCTAGCCCACATATGCACAATGCCAGGAGGGCATGAGTGTGCAGTTATGACAAAATTAAATATTTACACGTGCATTTTTATGAGACACACACACACACACCCATGATGGTGATTAATACAGTGAGATTTGTATCACTTTGTCCCTAACCACCGCAGACTGCATGCACGCACACATAAAGAGGAAGCAGACAAAGCAGGGGAACGCCCCCTGCACCCTGCAAGATACTGTCAGGTCATCAGCTGTCTTAGGCTGGATTCCAGTCATTCTTTATCCAAATTCACAGATTAGTTAATATAGAAAATGACGACTGTGACGATCAGTATGCTCAGAGAGCAAACATTTAACTGAAATCATCCAGAAATTACTACATAACCTGAACCTTTGTACAATTTCCATACATAGCTATCTTTAAAGTTCACACAATGCTGAGGATTAAGAGGTAACGTTAGCTAGCTATCAAAATTTGAAGATTTTGAAGCCTACTCACCTAACTAAAAAAGGTGGACTCAAGAGGAATAACACAGCCTGCCAGCCTGAACTGACGCGTCCCTGTAGTCTGGGAGTTTGGCCTTTTTGTTATCTCTCTGCCGTGTTGACTGCTGCGTTGTCGGATTCCAGGTAGCTAACGTTGAAGGGCGAAAATCGACTTCGAAGCTAAAAGCCGTTAGCCACCTTAGCTGGATGTCTGATAGGTAAAATAATCGGACAGTTTCAGTCTCGTCCTCCCATTCTGTCTCGCCACATAGCTCGTGTGTTGGCTGACTACGTCCCTTCCTCTCTGTGCCTGTCTTTTTTTTTGTGCTCGCAGCTGTTTTCGTTGTTTCAACCTTTGCCTGAAATGCCTCCTCTGTCCCTTTAAGCGACAGCGTTTCCGGGGTTTGCTAGTTAATATATAGGAGGCGGGGCTTCACGGCCAGCTGAGCATCTGTCATTTAAGCGATTGGCCGCTTCTATTCCGTTTAACCAATCAGCACTCATAGATTACGCCTTCTTTAAAACATGCAGATTTATTCAAAACTGCCGCTCCGTGATTGGACTATGGATTAACTATAGAAACGCCCAGTACACGTGCTTTTTTTACCCTCCCATTCTTTACTGCCATGGATGGCTTTTGTGCGAGAGCTCCGGTTGTCAATAGATCCTATAATATTTAACAGAAAACTGCAACAAACTATGATCTGATATGAAAGCAAATCCTTTATAATTATACAACGCTGACATCAACATGTAGTAAAATGATTTACGGTTTAAGGCCACTGTTAGATTCACAGTCAAATGTACACGTTAACCCCCTTCTGTTCTTCTGTTTGTACTGAATCAGCCATAGCCATGTTGTCACAGAACTAAGAATAGATCAGCTACACGTTGTATCCCCATATTGCCTTGCAGCTGCACTGAACTCCACACCCATCTATCCAGAGCACACTGGGGCCTGATTATACTTTGCCGTAGACAGAAGGAGGAAGCCTGTACAGATAAAAGAAGGGCCAACTGAAAGCACAGGGAGTGGAATATAGGATTAATATTGCATTTACTTGGCCATTCATCCATTTCTGTGCAGATGTTCCACTTTGGCAATGCAACCTCTGCATATTTGACACTGAAATGGTCATTGCAAAATCACCCCTCATCATGGATTATCTGTTTTATGCCCACAATTTAGGCTCAAGTACAACAGAGGACACTTTTAACAGATTCTTGGTTGTGTCCTCCCACCCAATGTCCATTTGTTTAAAATGTCCCATTACCATAATATTTTGTTTCTGACTTTAATTTAGCTTCTGGAGACCAGAAATACCCCTAAAGAGTGTCAGCGTCCCTACTCACCACTGAAAGCTTTTCTCATAGCCCTGAACTTCCTTTTTTTCTATAATAAAAGGATTATTAAACAGGTTGACCTTTGTAGTTTTCAAGAGCAATGAATCTTAAATGCTGATTCTGTTGAAACAAAACATATATGATACACTTTTTTTGAACATTTCTAATTGTTTACACATATATTATCACATCTTATCTCAAAGTGGCAAACATTTGCATATGCAGCATTTTCCTGTAATTCATCACGTAACATGATCTGAAAAAGGAAATGAAAGCTCATCATTTGGTGCACAGGTTCACTGGAAAAAAGAGATGCGTTTATTATTGGAGGTCCTAGAAACACTGAGAACTGCTGCTCTCATTATGTATATTACTGTTCACACAGAAAACTAACATTATTTAATCACTTAAGTGCTGTCTTTGTGCCACATTAGGACAAATAAGGACATACATCCTTAACAATGGATAGTACAGGTTAGGTTTTACCATGTTATCTGAATGTTAGCTTCAAGAGATTGCCTTCATGTTCCTTTGTTAATTGAGAGGCTGGCGCCCCCTGCTGTTTATTCACCGGAACAGTCATGGTGTCCTCAGATCTCAACCAGAAACTTGCTTATCAGAATCCTGGGCTTGCTGTGACAATCTGGGAAGGAAAAGTACTTCAATCAGGCGTTTCCCTGTAGTGCCTTGGACTGAAGTCACAGTTGATTAAATGGAGCAGGTCAGTGACCAATTAAGTGGCAGCACCAATTTAGTTAAAATCTTTGAGTGTGCGGCAGGGCGATTTTGAGCGAGTGTACATGTTTCAAATTAATAAATTACTTTGGAAATGGTGTTGTGAAGTTGCACCATGCAGTTTTTTTTTCCAAAAATACAAAAAAAAAGTTTCTAACATACATAAATCCAATAGGCACTGCTTATGTACTGTTAATATCTTTACTGCAAACTTTCCCAATTATGTTATAAAGAATTTTCCATACAATTTTCCATACACACACACGCTACTGTTTGGCTAACGTTAGGGTGTCTAGTCAGCCTGAGCATTTCAACCGAGTACAACTCCTCAGAAACATAGTATAAAACCCCATTCACATCTTGCAAACTATATACATCCCATCACTCATTAATTCTCACACATCATACTCAGTTTTAAGTGTTGTCAGAATTTGTCAGCTGTTCAGTCCTTTTTGCTTTCTTTGACCCCTCTGTGCCATGCTCCCTCTTCCTCTTCCGTCTGCTCTTTTGCCCTTCCTCTTGTCTGAACTGGTGCCTGTTGAAAAAAAAAAAGTCACATTAGCATGCAGAGACCATTGCAATTAATGAACTGACTGAACTGAAAATTAAACATTATGTGCCTTTTTAATGTTTCGGCAGGGACAACAGATGAAAATGAGCCCTTTAGGCCAACTCTGGTAATGAAATACGATAAAATGTATTTAATAAAAAGTGTTTTAGTATTTAAGTTTTGGCAGCTTGTGCAAAAATGCTACTGGGATACTAAAAAAAAAAAAAAATAATTATTTTGCTGCTGATGAACACTAATAAATTACATTAGTAGGGAAGTCAGCTCGAGCCAGTAGAATACAAATAGAATGTTTTCCCATTAGCTGTTAGGTTTGCCTGACCACTTTAGCAGGTGACTGTCATGCACAGATCTTTTCGCTTTCAAAAGTCTTGGTTAGTTGGAAGATCACTGAAGGTCATTAGCCAGCAGCACCTTGTAGATAAAAAGTCTGTTTGCAGTGTGCTTACAGTCTCACTTTTATACTATCTAGAGCTAAATATTTAGTTTGTACATAAAAGCATTACTCAGCTGACATCCCGAAAGAGAGAGAGAATGCAGCTTGCAGCTACATGAATAAATCATGTGGTGTTGCATATGTATCCAAATATTGTCCAGTTATAAAAGTAGGCAAACTAGAGTGTCACTTGTGGTGTTTTCAGCAAAAATTAGACTTAAAAATGAACATTACAAAAACAAAACACATCAGGAAGATTGCATCTCTAAAAAGAAATAGGCATCACGTAAACAAACAAAACACTTAGATCCTTAAAAAAACCATCTGAATTAACTACCCCATGTCGCTGCTATAGGTATCAATGCACACTGATGAGAGACTTGTTGTTGTTTATATTGTTTTTATTGTTCTTTATTCCCCCCTTTTGTGCCAGGGAAATAAAGAAATCTTAAAAAAACTTTTAAAGTCGTTCAGCTTTTCTTTGAAAAAATGTATGAAACAACCTTTAATATAACCTTCTTTCACATGAACATTATTCTTTTTTTGAAAAATAACTGCTTTTTAGCCTGCTATACAACAAATACAAATAACCAACACAAAATGTAGCACTGCCATCAGTTAATGTTATCTTATTTGCCAATAGGCCGAAAGCAGTCAACAAGGCGAATATCGGCGATGTATACCGATGTTCGGCCACCCATCGATGCATCCCTAGTAAAATGCATGGGACTGAGTGAGAAGAGTCTTGGTTTATTAGTCTCAGATGTAGTGAAGAATGTTGTGATCTCACCTGGACTGCCAGCGTCGGCCACTGTTCCACACTCTACCAAAGGAGGGAAGCCAGTTGGCGTCTGTATGCGAGCTGTGATCAAAGTTGGCCCCCACTCTGTTCGGTGGAAGTTTTCTCAGCTTCTCTTGCTCCTCTGGCAAAAGACAGATGAGGCCATTTTAAGTATACTCCAATCTTTGTCGGATTTTTATGTGGATGTAATCTTTGTATCATTAAGACTGACTAAGATTAAAATCAGAGACCAATATGTTGATAGTGCCTAAGTTTGATGCTTTTTAAAAAAGGTACAGCAGTTGTACCTAAATTTATTTAGTTGCTGCTGTGATTTTGCGTATAACAATGATGCAAAAAATGGCAGCAAAGAAAAAAAGTCCTCAAGCATATGAAAGCATAAAAACAGCAGAATACAAGACATCATGACTCACTGGTTACCATAAGTGATGTGACAAACCAATAAAACATAATTGCTTATGGAAATTATCAAGGCTGGAACATTTCTTTGAGCAAACAAACTGCTCAGCTGACAACAAATTTTCATAATACACAACTTAAAACATCTGTGTGATTCCTACTCTGTTTGAGGAAGTCTTGGAGCGATGGGCCAATCTCCGGATGTGCTGCAGCTCCGGAGGTTCCCTCCAGAGGATCCTCCTGGAGCCAGGGAGGGACGGCACCTACGACACACAGAGGCTATCAACCACACGCAAGAGGTGAACTGTTGTCCTAACCATCAGAGACACTGGGTTTCTGCACAAGTTTTGAAACGCATGGAAATCAAAATAGGAAATTAGTAAATGTTTTATTAAGTTGAAGGAAGCCAATGTTCGTCACTTAATATACTTAAAACTGCAGTTTCTTTTCAGGTCTATGTAGGATGTAATGTAATGTTTTGTGAAGAATAATAATCCTGTGAGTGAGATGGGGCTATGAAATATCTATAAGCACAAAATATACATCCATCAAACATATGTGATACAGACGAGAGACTGATCTGGAAAACAGGTGGAATTTTAAAGCTAAACCTGAGATGAATTTATTTAAAATTTTCAGACACGGCTGTGATATATTATTACAGTACGATTAATTGTAATAATTAGAAATTGCTGTTTCAAATGATAGAAAACAACTTAAACATAAAAATGTATTTTTTGACTGCATTAATTATTATTACACACAAAACCTAAAGTCCCCAAATGCACATACAGTACTGTGTCGCACTGTGTTTTAAAGTGGCGGCACCCCAATTCACCTGAAATAAAGACCACCTCTGCTAATGTCATTTTTATAAAAGTATAATATTAGGCTTACTAAGCTTCAGGGAAAATGAGCAGTGGCACTACAACACATCGCAAAGGCCATGTATGAGGCGACTGTTTAAACCATTGTCTGGAAACAACAGTGATAACGAGATAAGATGCATCAAGATCTGAAAAAAATTGGGATTATCAAATCCTGTTGATCACTTATTCTATATCAATAGGCAAGCAAAATAATAGTAATTGTATATATATTTTATACATTGTATATTTATATGTATTAACTGTATACATAATAATAGTAATAATGGTTCAACTCAAATTCTCAAAAGTAGCGCTTACTCTGATGCTATTTGTAGTAGATAGGTATACATTGCAAGGTTTTCCTGTTATTTTGTCCAGACCATATATATTTCCCAATTGGAATTTCAACATATACTTGACCAATATATAAATTCATACATCACTGTACCTGTATGAACATTTCCACTGTTTGACGAATCCTGTAACAGAGGAAACAAGTGATCAAGTGCAGTGATTGCATTTGTGTACAAAAACCCAACAACAATTAATTATTAAACTTAAACACTTTCTTAATGAGAGCTGTCCATCTACCTGATAACCTATGAAAGTCAGCCCTTGTCCTGGTGTAGCCCACGGTACTTCGACCACTGAGTCGACAAAGCCGCTCCCCGCCTGCTGGTCTGATCCCTGAGACGTAAATTGAGAGCTGTTCCCAAGACAACAAGATGAGGCCCAAACCAACAAAAGTCATTTCATATGCTATTGATGATACAATGCAAAACTAATTAAATGTCGTAGGTAGACACAATGTTACCTGACAGCATCCTCTCCAGACATGTCTGTGCCGCTGGGTCCCATGAATATCTCTGGCTCTGCGTCACGCTGATATTGATTCAGGAAAAGCCAACAGTGGTTCATAGAGGAAGTCTGAGCACCAATTATGCTTCATCTCAGCTTTTATCATCACAATCCTCACATGCTATTTTGCCCCAAATTTTAACATAAACCTCTTCCTATTCATGTCTTTGTTTTTCTCTTCCAACTTCAATCCATTTTCACCATCTCTAGATTTGCAACTAAAATGCTTTTTAAATTTTTACTATAACCTGATTTTGGTTTTTAAGAGACCTCCATTGGATAACTGGTTACTTACTTTGGCAGTTACAATAATGTTGCTGAAGAATGGTGGTACAGTGCATCCGGAAAGTATTCACAGCACTTCACTTTTCCACATTTTGTTTTGTTACAGCCTTACTCCAAAATGGATTAAATTCATTATTTTCCTCAAAATTCTACAAACAATACCCCATAATAACAACGTGAAAGAAGTTTGTTTGAAATCTTTGCAAATGTATTAAAAATAAAAACAAAAAAAAATCACATGTACACAAGTATTCACAACCTTTGCTCAATACTTTGTTGAAGCACCTTTGGCACCAATTACAGCCTCAAATCTTTGAGTATGATGCTACAAGCTTGGCACACCTATTTTTCTCACCTATTCTTCTTTGCAGGACCTCTCAAGCTCCATCAGGTTGGATGGGGAGCGTCGGTGCAAAGCCATTTTCAGATCTCTCCAGAGATGTTCAGTCGGGTTCAAGTCCGGGCTCTGGCTGGGCCACTCAGGGACATTCACAGAGTTGTCTCGTAGCCACTGCTTTGTTATCTTGGCTGTATGCTTAGCGTCGTTGTCCTGTTGGAAGATGAACCGTCGCCCGAGTCTGAGGTCCAGAGCGCTCTGGAGCAGGTTTTCATCAAGGATGTCTCTGTACATTGCTGCATTCATCTTTCCCTCGATCCTGACCAGTCTCCCAGTTCCTGCCGCTGAAAAACGTCCCCACAGCCTGATGCTACCACCACAGTGCTTCACTGTAGGGATGGTATTGGCCTGGTGATGAGCGGTGCCTGGTGTCCTCCAGACATGACGCTTGCCATTCAGGCCAAAGAGTTCAATCTTTGTTTCATCAGACCAGAGAATTTTGTTTCTCATGGTCTGAGAGTCCTTCAGGTGCCTTTTGGCAAACTCCAGACGGGCTGTCATGTGCCTTTTACTGAGGAGTGGCTTCCGTCGGTCCACTCTACCACACAGGCCTGATTGGTGGAGGGCTGCAGAGATGGTTGTTCTTCTGGAAGGTTCTCCTCTCTCCACAGAGAAACGCTGGACCTCTTGTCAGAGTGACCATCGGGTTCTTGGTCACCTCCCTGACTAAGGCCCTTCTCCCCTGATCGCTCAGTTTGGCCGGGCGACCAACTCTAGGAAGAGTCCTGGTGGTTCCAAACTTCATCCATTTACAGATGATGGAGGCCACTGTGCTCATTGGCACCTTCAATGCTGCAGACATTTTTGGTACCCTTCCCCAAATCTGTGCCTCGATACAATCCTGTCTCGGAGGTCTACAGACAATTCCTTGGACTTCATGGCTTGATTTGTGCTCTGACGTGCTCTGTTAACTGTGGGACCTTATATAGACAGGTGTGTGTGCCTTTCCAAATCATGTCCAATCAACTGAACTCTCTCAGACTCAAGACTTGAGGCAAGAAAATAATGAGGCAAGAAAATAATTAATTGAATCCATTTTGGAATAAGGCTGTAACATAATGAAATATGGAAAAAGTGAAGCGCTGTGAATACTTTCTGGATGCACTGTATGTCTTATCTTACATGCCACTCAAAATCATGAAAAACAACAGTCAAGTGATGGATACTGCCACTGCATCCTTGGACAACAAACCTCTAAAAGACACTGAAGGACCTCTTGACGATGCTTCTCCTGGGCCCGGATGTAATCAGCTTCCTGCAGCCATGAAAAGAAAATCAAGAAAAATAAAACAGATTACCATCAGTAGATTTCAAGTCTGGTTAAAATCACCCTCCTTAGGAGACTTTTTAGCCATGCTAGTAGCATAGTAAAATAAGCATGTCAGCATCGTCTTTGTGAGTACGTTAGCATGCGGACATTTGCATTAAGCTCTAAGCACCCCTGTGCCTAAGTACAGCCTCAAAGAGCCGCTAGCATGGCCGTAGCTCTTATTCTTGTTAAGCTGTGATCAAGGTTAATGCAGAGTTCATTCAAAAAAAGAGAGAGTGATTTTGAATTACCTGTTTAATGAATTCATCCTCCTTCTCCACAAATGATTCCAATGCTTTCGCCACCTCAGCTTTAAACCTAAACAAAAACAATTACCCTTGCAGAGAATCTTTTATTTTCTAAACAACATTTATTAATATAGACTTTTTGGCTCGCCAGGCCTACCTTTCAGTTTCCTCCTCAGTGATGATGACCTTGTCTCTAAACTTGGGGTCGGCCTTATTGTCCCACCAGAACTTGTGTGTATTCTTCCTGTGTTCTGTGCTGAAATCAGATACGTTTGAAATGTCAACCAGCAACCAGAAGACCAAAGCAGTTTATCACAAAATATCATATGGACAAAAGCCTGAGTATGAGAATTTTGTCAAGCCCACAGATTTTTCACAAATGTATAGTTGTTAGTTTGGGCAACATGAGCTGCATCTAAATTGTACTATAAGCACAAGAAATGCTGGTCAGCATGACAAAAACAATCTTCTGAAGTATTTTTCTAATGCAGAACACACAACATAGATGATATCCCAAGGCTATTTTCTGTAGTTAAATTGTTTCCTTATTACAAGGGTGGATTTAGGGTGATTTTAATAACATTTTATGATAAATATGGATTGATTTTTTGTATTAATTAATACTTTGACTATCTGAAGTCAAACCTATTTTACAAATTAGGCAGCCATTATAAATGAGTAAATGTCTTTTTGAGCTTTCCCACTTAAGACACTGGCTTATTGTACTTTTTCATTAGCCTAATGAAGTACTGAGCAAAACATGTTGCTCATGCTAAAGTTAATAAAAAGATCTTTGATCATATACTTTTATGGGATACATGTGCAGTCACAACCACAAACACAGCTATATATTTTTTCTGATTGCTAAGGATACTGTTTAAATCCTGGAGTGCTGTGTGTGGTTGTACTGGGTCAACGTGAAGCAGGGCATCAGTGAAGGCAAAATAAGCTAAATAAAAAGTTAAAACTTACGTAGCCATGTGTTCTAACAAGCCTCCGTACAGCACAGTCATGTTGCCGTCTGTAACATTTCTTTCAATATCAAGCCCACAGCAGTAGCACCAGAATGTCTGCTTGTGCTGGGTGCAATCAAACTTTTCTACTTGGGGTTTTTTAAGTGTTCGGCGAGCTTCCTTCACCTGGGAGACAGTGGATGAAACAAACACAGGAAACGTAAAAGTTACACTCTAATTAAAACTGGTTCAGTCTAATACAACAGCCTTGCAATAAACCCTACCTTCCTGAAGGTTAAATGTTGTTTAGGTTTATTTGGAAGGCTCTGTGGTGTTGTAGAATTGTATTGGGTTATATTTATATATTTTTTCACCTCTTTTTATATCACTGAATTAATGAAGTGAAACAAAATGGCAATTCGGTCTCATCAGGCTAGCAGCACTGGTCATACACATAAACTAGGATAAGATTACATGTTACAGCAACACACGAGGGGAAAGAAAAGCAATGATGAACTATAAAATAAGTAAGTGGCCATTTTGTAAACGTTAAATCAATCCCAAAATAACTACATATTTTAGTAGGCTTTAAACAGTTTGTGTTGTTAGGTAGCACACACTCTTAAACATAAAACAAAACTTAAAATCAGTGTCACTCAAACGGTGACAACATGGTCATTTTGACGATGGTTTGCAGCTAACGTTAGCATCATGGCTAGTACGTAAACAGGTCAAGTTCAGCGAGATGGAAGAAAATGTGAGCACAAAATACTCAAAATATTACACATTAGTAAGAATCACTTGACATGAACCTACTTACCTTTTCTAAGAATTTCAGAAGAACCACTCTAAGTCTGCTTTGGTGATTTTTTCCGAAGATATGTCCCTTCCCAGTGAATGTTGTTTGCCTGCATATGGCACAGTAATATGCACCCATTTAGACAGTGTGTAAGAACCAGAAAATATTCTAAAGCTGAGTTGACACAGGAGCTGAGCTAAAACCAAACATTACGACTCTTTTTGGGGGGGCTCTTTCCTTAATCCAGCTACTCGAGTGAAACGCAAGCCAGCATAGGTTCAGCACACGTAACCTGCTACAGGAAGCAAAACCGTCTCGATTTGTGTCCCCCTGGAAACAGACAGGAAATGTGGTACTGTTGTTAAAGTGCTCCGACTCACGAGAACCCGCACAGAGAAGCCGTAGCCTGTTGTGAAACTTCACTACATTCCAGGGGCATTTTGCTTTTTACCCATGGATGTTTAACCCCACTACATTCATATGACAGCTTACAACAGTGACTTTGCTGGCTGAAATTTTACAAAAAAAACAACAACCTATTGATGAGATTTTAAACAGATTTTTGTGAAAGAAGTTCATGAGATTAATGTTATCTATTTTTTTTCATTGTCATAGAAGAACAAATCTAATTGAGAGGATAGTATAGTTTTGTATTATTCTTCTTATTATTATTATTATTATTATTATTACTAATTCAAATTAATTTATTGTTATTAATGGAAGGGAGGAGGAAGAAGATGTAAACGCTGGGCGACGGAGTGCTTCAAAAAGAGAGAACTAAGGAAATAGTACACTTTCTCAAAACCACAGACCTGTAGGATCGCAAGGTCTCAGAGGGCAAAAGTACCAACGACGTTACTACACCAGTGGGAGGCTGCAATGCACTAAACAGTGCCGGAAATGCTAAGAAGAAGAAGAAGAAGAATCATTATCTTAGAGAACAAATTTGATAAAGAGAATATAACTATGGTGTGATTATTTATTTTATTTTTTATTGATTTTTCTCAGTTTATTTTCTTTTATTTAATCATTAGTGAATGTATTGTTAGAGTCCCGATCCACACTCCATTCCAGTTGGTGGCGGTAATGCACCATAACGTTGGTTGCCAACCGCCATAAAACTTTATGAAGAAGAAAAAAAAGGTAAACTGACGACATATCAGCTGTTGGATGAGGATGGTATAACAGGAGACTCAAACTGTAGCATTTCCTCAGTTGTAAGCAACAATGTCTTCAGTTGAGTGTTTGAGAGAGTTTGTCAACGAGCGACTAACTGCTGCTGCTGAAGAAATATTCGGAATCTTTGAAAAAACTATCGTCGAGTACGAGGAAGAGATCGATCGTCAGCGCAGACTGCTGGATAGCTTTTGGAAACCCGAAATAAAGTTACACAGGATAGGTGTGTAAATCCTTACTGATGTTAAAACAAGTCTGCAGCCACGCTAGCGGCTCTGTGTGCGAGGCTGTACTTATGATATATGATAACATGTTAATGTTTAGCAGGTATAATGTTTACCATGCTCACCATCAGCCTGTTAGAATGCTAAAACGTGCTAATTAGCTGGCACAAAACACGAATGACAGCTGTGGCTGATGGGCGTGTCGTAAACCAGAAGTATTGTCAAAATTAAAAATTTGACATTATGATGGCGGAAGATAATAATCAGGGGGGTCACTAAAGTTATTTCTATTCAGGGGGGACATGAATGTATGTTCATGGCACTTCAACCCAATGCTGTAGTTGTTGAGATATTTCAGGCTGAACCAAAGTGATGGACTGACTGACAGACCGACATTGCCATCTCTAGGGACATGCGCCAGCATGGCAAAAACTAACTGGGGAATGCTGGGACCTCATATAACATCCTAATCGTTTTAATATACACTTGTATTAATTTGCTCTGGTGTTTTTCTGCTATCACGCTACTTGCTTCCTTTGTCCTCCAGAGCTCCCACAGCAACATGTCAGTACGGAGGAGGAGGTTCTGGCTGACCAGCAGCTCTGTATTCAGGAGAGGAACTCCAGTCTGGACCAAGAGGACCCAGAGCCTCCACAGATTAAAGAGGAACAGGAGGAACTCTGCACCAGTCAGGAGGGAGAGCAGCTTGTACTGAAGCAGGAGACTGATGCCTTTATGTTGACTCCTACTTATGAGGAAAGTGACCACAATGAAGATCAGACTCTGTATTTGAATGATGATTTGACTCAGAATGCAGCTGAGAAGGAGCCTATTGTCAACATATCAGTTAAAAGCTCTGTGGTACCAGAACCAAACAGTGACCAGCAGCTCCTCTCTCACAACTGTCATAAAGCTGAGAGCCAAGATCACAAAGGAAGCAAGCACGAAGACTCAGGATCAACTAGAGATGCAGAGCCAGAACTACAGAAGAGACAGCACAAAAGAAAAAGTAACAGTAACAATGTATGTAAGATTCACTTGAATACTTGTAAAAAGTCTTTCAAATGTGACACTTGTGGGAAAGATTTTAAGGATAAGTCCAAATTGGATAGACACCTGAGAATTCACACAGGTGAGAAGCCATATTTTTGCAACACATGTGGGAATCGATTTAGTGACCTGTCCATACTGAGAAGGCATATAACAATCCACACAGGTGAAAGGCCGTATTCTTGCAAAACATGTGGGAAAAATTTCAGACTTAAGAGTGACTTGAAAGTCCACCTGAGGACCCACACAGGTGAAAAGCCGTATAACTGCAACACCTGTGGGAAAAGATACTGTCGGATGCCAGACTTGAAAAAGCACGTAAGAATTCATACAAGTGAGAAGCAGTGTACTTGCAAAACACAGGAGAGCTCTGTGGAGACTTGACAGTCCACATGAGAAGAGCCTACACTGAGAAGCCACATTACTGCATCACTTGTGGGAAAAGATTCTTCCATGTGTCTCAATTGGCAAGGCATATAAGGTTGCATACAGGCAAGTAGCCTTCTACTTGCAAATGTGGGAGAGGACTCAGTTGTAGTGCTTCATGGACAAAACACACCCTATCCCACACAAGTGAAGGGAAATGTTTTTCTCAAATCATATACCTGGAAAAATCTCAAACAGGAGAAACCATTGAGCTGAAACTCCCGTGGAGAAGAGGTTTCAATATCTTAGTGTAATGAAGTGGTACATTTTCAACAATGACATCAAGGTTTGTTAAACTAACTTTTTTTATTTTCCTTCATATGACTGTATTACTCACATTATTGTTAGCAACAGTATTTCTTTGAAACAATCATAATCTCCCAAATCTTTGAAAAATCATTGTTGAACAGTGAGTTCATAGTTGACAAATGTTTGACCTGTAAAGTTAATATTATTTATTTATTTTTTGTGTACAATACCTCAGTTATATGAGTGGATTGTGAACTCTGATCTCGAAGCAGAGAAGCCCTCTCTCTAATGGTGTTGGGTCACTTATGTTGTCATCCTGCCAACTGATCTTTTTTTGTCTGCAACATGTCATTTAATTTTATATGTGTATGTATTTCGTAATTGCATCAAAATGATATGGTTTTTGTTGTTGTGGTTGATGTAACACAAAAACACAAATTTTAGCTGTGTACTACATGGTGTTCTCAAAGAATTTTGTGAACATTAAAAATCTATTTTTTAAAATGCCAGTTATTCAGACTGATGTTCTAAAATCAATGGATTGAAGGATTAAGTTAACTAAAAGCAATAACAACCCAAGTGCTAGTAGTGCAAACCAAGATTAGTGCCTAAAGGAACATCTGCAATGAAATGCTGTTTTTTGATCTCCCAAGGGATGATGTAAGAATTTCAGATTCACACTGACCTCGAAAGCTATAAGCAAATTCTGTTCCTCAAGATTGCAGATGGGTGTGACTGACATCAAAAGTAAAAGTAGTCATAGGGAAGAATAGCTCTTTTCAGAGTGTTAAATTATAGCATGCATGGGGTGTGTTAATGTTGCAGCTCATCTGCTGGAGGTTAAGTTAAAGTGTGATTTGATACCGTTTGGTAGTTTGATCAGTGGAAGTGCCTCATATTGAACAAGCATGTATTCAGTGGTGCAAGTACTGTACTTAAGTACAACATTGATAGTCCTCAAATGGCCAAGACTGCATGTAAATTCCACACAGATAGTGAAATCTTGAACACTTCCAATTAAAAATACTTTAATTTTATGTGAATATAGTTCTACTTTACTACATTACACGGGCAAATATTGTACTTTTTAGTCCGCTACATTTACTTGACAGCCATAGTTACTTTGCTGATTAAGATTTTACATAGCCTACAAAAACTTATAATTAGCTCATTAAATATGATGCCTTGTTAAAGGTAGAATATGCAGGATTTTCCTTTAAAAAAAAAAAAAAAAAATGTAGAGACTATCCCTATTAATCAACACTGATTCACTAGAAGTGTGTGGCGGTGTCTGTGTCTGCACAGACCCTGCCCTCTGCCTGTATTTTCTTACTTTGTTATTAGTTTGGTGTGTTCAGGACGTTTCTGGGCGTCAACCTTTCGTCAGCGGTGTGTAGCTCCAGCTAATGACAGCGCGCAGGCTGTGAGGTTGGGACTGTGATGTCGGGACTCCTAACGTAGCGAGCAGCTGGTTCCTTCCTGCAGCATTGTGCGGAGGTGTGGGCGATTTGATTTGTTCTTTAGAACGTATCCGCCGTGAAACAATCACAAAATAAGGTTTTATTTCTCTGATTCACTGTTTTGTTGTCGCTAGGCCCGCTCTCTCTCTTTCAGTCATACTTTATGTCACTCTCTCTCTGATGAAGCTCTCTCCGAACTGAAGAGGAGGGGACAAGCATGAGGACAACTCACGGAAAAACCCTACATACTCTGCTTTTAAACTACCCATCAGTATGTGAAGAAGGTAAAAAATTTAATAGCTCCGCCTCGACTAGCTGCTACAAAAAAAATGCTCTTTACACATCATGGCCTCAGTGACACTGACAGGGACCATTGTGCATGAGTACTTTCACATTTCATATGTTAAATTACATTTTTCTTAGTAATTTTGTACATTCACTTAATTAAGCAACTAAAACTTCCTGTGTGACAGGAGGCTGCATGTGAGGCTGGGGAAACATGACGATCAGCACCAGTTCCCTCCAAGGCTACGTTCTTTCCCCTCTGCTCTTCTCCCTGTACACCAACAGCTGCACCTCCAGTCACCAGTCCGACAAGCTCCTTAAGTTTGCAGATGACACCACCCTCATTGGGCTCATCTCTGATGGGGATGAGTCCGCCTACAGGTGGGAGATTGACCACCTGTTGACCTGGTGCTACTTGCAAAACATGTGGGGAGCTTTCGCACGAAGTGGTTCCTTGACAGTCCACATGAGAAGAGCCCACAAAGGTGAGAAGCCGTACCTTTGCAAGATCTGCGGGAAAAGATACGTTGATGGTTCTAATTTGGAAAAGCATATATGATCGCATACAGGCAAGTAGCCTTGCATTTGAAAATATTTGGGAGACGATTCAGTTCTAGGAGTTTGTGGTCAAAACACACAAGAACTCACAGAAGTGAGGAGCCACATAATCGCAGCCCTTGTGGGAAACGTTTTACTCAAATCACATACTTGAAGGTGACGACTGCCTACAGGGAGGAGGTCCAGCACATGGCCACATGGTGCTCAGACAATAACTTGCTCCTTAACACCCCCAAGACAAAGGAGGAAGGAGAGAGGAGGCACACATGACCCCATCCACATTAATGGGATGGCTGTTGAGCATGTCTCCAGCTTCAAGTTCCTGGGGACCCATATTTCGGAGAACCTGTCCTGGACTACCAACACCTCCTGTCTGGTCAAGAAGGCTTACCAGCGTCTCTTCTTCCTAAGGACACTGAAGAAGACCCAACTGTCCTCAGCTATCCTGGTGAACTTCTATCGCTGCACAGTAGAGAGCATCCTAACCAGCTGTGTCACAGTCTGGTATGGGAACTGCTCTGCTGCAGAGCGCAAGGCAGTGGAGCGGGTGGTGAAAACTGCCCAGCGCATCATAGGGACTCTACTTCCAGCCATTGAGGACATCCAGAGGAAACGCTGTCTGCATCGAGCCTGCAGCATTCTTAAGGACTCCTCTCACCCTGCCCAGAGACTGTTCTCTCCCCTGCCTTCCGGCAGGCGCCTCGGGTGTCTCCGGACAAGGACCAGCAGACTGAGAAACAGCTGTTTTCCCAGAGCTGTCTTCCTACTGAACTCTGCCCCCCGCTGATTCCACTGTCCCCTCATATACCTTAACTTTAAACGCTGCTATATTGTTTTTGCTACATGTACCACATGTTCATTTGCACAACCGGACTATTTATTTATACATATACTGCATCATTTGCACTCCAGTACTATGTACTGAATAATGTTGCCATCTGTATATAATGTCCATAGCACCACTTGTAAAATATTTTCATAATACTGTTCTATCCTGCATTTATGCAAATACTTTATTTCCCGCACTTGCTTATTGCACTTCCGGTTAGACCTAAACTGCATTTTGTTGCCTTGTACTTGTACGTAATGATACGTATGTATGTATGTAATACGTATGTGTAATGACAATAAAGTTGAATCTAATCTAATCTAATCTGAAAAAAACACCTGAGGATCAATATACACAGGAGAAACCATCCAGCTGAAACTCCTGTGGAGACGTGTTCACCTGCTGAATGAAATACACTTTTGCAATAGCTACATCTCTGCCTATAATCATCTTTGGATACTATTTGGAGACCAACAGCAAATAAACAATTGTGCACATTTGTAAAAATCAGTCAGTAATGTGTTCTCTGAAGTGTGTTCTTTCATTTCGTAGAGCACTTCTTTCCTCAAAGGTCATCCGACCACCTTCCTTGGACATCCAGTGGGAGTAAACAACGCAAGAGTTATAGCGTTAGCTGCATGCATGTATTGAATTAGCTGGAAGACGATAAAATGATTACTTGTTAAACTATCAATCAGTATGTGGACTAGGTAAAAAGATCAAATAGCTCCGCCTCGACTAGCTGCTACAAAAATACTATTTACACATCATGGCCTCAGTAATACTGACAGGGACCATTGCGCATGAGTTCTTTAACATTTCATTTGTTAAATTACATTTTCTGATAGTAAATGTGTACCTTTACTTAACCAACAGTTTGAATGCATGGGCTAGTTTTACACTGTGTTATTGATGCTTTGTTACTGTGTTAAGATCTTCCACCCCTGCTCATGTTTTTATTTAAAATTACTGCCTGCAAAATAGCTCAAAAAGACTTCAGTTAAATGTAGCAGTACAGAGAAAATAATCTAATTTCTCTGAGAAATCAAACGAGACAGACATACAACCCTAACTGAAAGCGGAACGAAAAGCTAACTCACTTCCACTGCCGGAACTTAACAGCGTGACATCCCCTGGAAGTAAACAATTTATAGTTAAACAGTTGCAAGAAGGAATAAATCAAGTTGAAATGTGGGGGGAAGAAATTGGGATTTAAGTTTTCAGTTGAAAAAACTAAAGTAATGTTCTTCACAAGAAATAAGATTGGAGAAAATACTCATTTGAGACTGTGGAAATAATTTAGAGACAGTTGAGACGTTTAGGTTATAAGGAGGACATTTAGACTCCAGATTATCATGGAGAGAACACGTTAAAAGCTTTGTGGATAAGTGCAAAAAAGTTAGCAATGTGATGAGATGCCTTGTAGGGTTGGACTGGGGAGCTGATATTGCAGATATTATAGTTCTAATTAGATCAGCGTCAGATTATGGTGAGTGTAGTTTATGGATCTGCATCAAAAACTGTGATTGGCCTATAATCCCTGTGTGGCTATTAGAAACTGTTAGTAGATTTGAAACTACATCAATTTAAGGCAAGAAGTAAAAGTGCAGATTTAGTGAGTGAGTTTTATAGTTAGAAGGAATGTAAATATACAGAGCATGTGCAGGTTTTTACTGACCAAAATCTCCATAAACAGATATTACAGGTTCTACCAGGTACCAGAAAACTGTAGAACTTGTGCTTGTTAGTTGCAGGAAATATATCTCTGAGAGAAAGGACATGATGGAAGAAATCAAAAGCTTCAGGCTAACAGGAGCGGGATTCAAGAGCATTCAGGAGTGTGTTGGAAGTGGACGAGGAAGAAGATGTTTGGTCAGCTTCCTACAGAGAACAGGAATGACGAAAACAAATCTGGCTAACCGGACAATGTAGGAGTTAACTATCACCAGAAGATGGCAGTAATGCAACACTAAGGATGTAAGCTGCCGTTAAACCTCAAAGAAGAAGAAGGAAGGAGGAAGTAAACAACACAGGCACCATTAGCGTTAGCTCTATGGCTGTATTCTCGAAGACGATATTGTACTTGTAGCGGATAAATATTTCATTTGCAATTAAGCAATAATGTCTTCAGTTGAGTGTTTGAGAGAGTTTGTCAACGAGCGACTAATTGCTGCTGCTGAAGAAATATTCGGAGTTTTTAAAAAAACTATCGTCGAGTACGAGGAAGAGATCGATCGTCAGCGCAGACTGCTGGATATCTTTTGGAAACCTGAAATAAAGTTACACAGGATAGGTGTGTAAAACTTAATTATTTTAATACCAAAAATCAGAGGAATTCGATATAATCCAAATTGTTTAAATATATACTGGAACTAATATGCTTGCATCTCTGCGTTTTTTTCTTTACCATCACTTTATATATATAAAATCCAAAATGTTTAAAGAATACTGGAACGTATTTGCTCCCATAACTGTATTTTATACCATCACAGTAGTATCATGCTCCTTTTGTTCTCTGTCCCTCCAGAGCTCCCACAGCAACATGTCTGTACGGAGGAGGAGGTTCTGGCTGACCAGCAGCTCTGTATTCAGGAGAGGAACTCCAGTCTGGACCAAGAGGACCCAGAGCCTCCACAGATTAAAGAGGAACAGGAGGAACTCTGCACCAGTCAGGAGGGAGAGCAGCTTCTACTGAAGCAGGAGACTGATGCCTTTATGTTGACTCCTACTGATGAGGAAAGTGACCACAGTGAACCAGAACCAAACAGGGACCAGCAGCTCCTCTCTCACAACTCTCATGTAGCTGAGAGCCAAGATCAGAAAGGAGGCAAGCATGGAGACAGTAACAATGTATACAACTCTACCATGTCAGAGATTCACTGTAATACTCACACGGGTAAAAAGTCTTTCAAATGTGACACATGTGGAAAAGATTTTAAGAATAAGTCCCACCTTTATACACACCTGAGAGTCCACACAGGGGAGAAGCCATATTCTTGCACGACCTGCGGGAAAAGATACTTTGACATGTCCACATTGAAAAGGCATATGAGAATACACACAGGAGAGAAGCCATATTGTTGCAAAACATGTGGGAGAGCTTTCACACAGAGTGGTCACTTGACAGTCCATATGAGAAGAGTCCACACTGGTGAGAAGCCGCATACAGGCAAGTAGTCTTGTATTTACAAAATATGTGGGAGACGATTCAGTTCTAGTGGTTCATGGTCATTCCCCTTAGACCTTGGTATTATGTAACAGCATACATCGCAAGGAGGCCACTTGGAGAACAGAGGGAAAGTGGGTGGGGGAGGAGTGGAGGATGTAAATGGAACACACCTGTCCATGTACACTTTCAGGCCAAACTATCATGAATCGACCACCAGTTGTAGGCTCAGCGCTATACTGCTTTTTAATAATCATCAGAAATACCTGCAGACTCATTTCATTGAGGCGAAGACGTCTTCTGCGGATTATTGCAATATGTAGGCAGTTTGTAAATTAGCTGCATCAGTTTCTGATTTAGAAATTTCTGTTTGTGATCTATATCATGATTATCATAACTATTATTGCTACGGGTTTAGGATATCTTACAAAACAGCTAATTTTCCATGCATTTACAAATAATGTTGAGCATAAAGAAATCACACATTTAACTGAACAGTACAACAATCCAAGTAAATTTTAACTGCATTTATGACATTTTTCAGTAAAATATCAAGCTATCAATGAGATTTCCTTAATAAAACTATCTGCTAACTAGGCAACAGGAGTTTTATGCACATTACTGCCATCTAACCATGTATGTATTTTCTTGCACCAAATGCATAACTGCAATGCATTGTGGGTGATATATACCTCTGAGTGAACATCGTTGTTGACTCGCTCCCTCAACCCTCCGAGGGTCGAGCTCACAAAGTTCACTTGCGTTTTCCAGACAATTGGAACGACACTTGTCATGGCGTCGGGATTCCCCCGAGGGCAAGTCAACAAGAGCATGTTGAACAACTAATGAAACACAGCCAAAAACATATAATTAACTCATGATGCCTTGTTAAACTATGTGAACCAGGTAAATAAATGTAGTGGCTCCACCTCGACTAGCTGCTACAAAATATGTTATTTACACATCACGGCCTCAATAACACTGAAAGGGACCCTTGTGCATGAGAACTTTTACATTTCATACGTTAAATAGCATTTTTCTGATAGTAAGTTTGTACATTTATTGTGCCATTTGCATAGAGCCGCAAGCTGTTGCGGTGCTTGGCCGTGTACCTCTGACGTCTGAATTTTTGTAACTAGGCACGCGGTGTGCTTTCATTTTAACACAAACCTAATGTCCACTTATCAGTGTAAAATCACAGAAGCAAGGAACACCTATTTTTCAGACCTGATCACTAGACATGGTCACAATCCCAGAATCCTTTTTAAAACTAAATTCTGTCATTGGTCCCCCCCGCCTAGCCAGCTAGTTGAATCCACTCTAGACAGTTGTGAGGAACTTCTTAATTACTTGTATAATAAAATAGTGGCGATTCGGCAGCATTTTAACACTGAACTCAGAGAGCTTGATGTTGACTCCTGCCCACCTGCACCATTAACCCACTTAATTGATATCTCTCTGTCAACCCTGGAACGCACTGTTGCACTTTCAGAATCATCCACCTGCCCTTCAGACTGCATTCCCACTTGGTTTTTAAAAGCTGTATTTCAGACGGTTGGTCCAGATATTTTAGCCATTATTAACTGCACTCTGTCTACTTGCATTTTCCCCTACAATTTTAAATATGCCAAGCCCTCTCTGGATCCCTCTATTTTAAGCAATCTCCAAGCTACCATTTTTATCGAAAAGAGATTTTAGGTACCTTTTAGGAGAAAAGGTTGTCTCCACTCAACTGATTTCTTTTATGAATAACAATCAAATCTTTGAAAAATTTCAATCTGGTTTCCGCTCCCGACACAGCACTGAGACTGCTCTGGGCAAGGTCACCAATGACCTACTGCTTGCAGCCGACACTGGCCTGTACTCCATTTTAATTCTCCTTGACCTCAGCTCAGCCTTTGACATAGTGGACCATGATATCTTAATCAACCATCTGAAGACGAATGTTGGCATTAGTGATGTTGCTCTGAATTGCTTAATCTCCTATGTGTTTAACAGGTCCTTCTCTGTAGTGCTTGGAGATGCCTCCTCCTCTCGTGCTTCTCTATTGTGTGGGGTCCCCCAAGGATCTATTTTGGGTCCCCTCCTGTTTATCATATACATGGTACCCCTGGGCCAAATCATGCGTAGTCATGACATTGATTTCCATTGCTACGCAGATGACACCGAATTGTATGTCCCAATAAAGCCTGGTACTACGGATGTATCCTGTATTATGCCATGCCTCACCTAGATTAAAAATTGGATTTCCAAAAATTTTCTACAATTGAATGACTCCAAATCATGTTTATATCTTAAGTTCTGGATCTTATTTGCTTTTATTATGTTTTTATTGTCAAGCACTTTGTAACTTTATTTTGAAAGGTGCTATTTGAAAGGTGCTATATAAATAAAGATATTATTATTTCAACAAAGGTAGACTGGCCGAGCAGGTTCGCCTCTACAAACACCTTTACCACCCTTCCTTGAGCACGTTGAGCATAAACGCCTCTGTGCATGCTCGCAGCTCTGTGGATGCACACACCATTGTGTCTCGCGTGAGTAGAAACAAAGCTTTACTATCCTATTCCTTTTGTTCTCTGTCCCTCTAGAGCTCGTAAAGCAACATGGCTGTACGGAGGAGGAGGTTCTCACTGACCAGCAGCTCTGTATTCAGGAGAGGAACTCCAGTCTGGACCAAGACGACCCAGAGCCTCCACAGATTAAAGAGGAACAGGAGGAACTCTGCACCAGTCAGGAGGGAGAGCAGCTTCTACTGAAGCAGGAGACTGATGCCTTTATGTTGACTCCTACTTATGAGGAAAGTGACCACAGTGAACCAGAACCAAACAGGGACCAGCAGCTCCTCTCTCACAACACACATGTAGCTGAGAGCCAAGATCAGAAAGGAGGCAAGCATGAAGACAGTGACAATATATACAACTCTACCATGTCAGAGATTCACCGTAATACTCACACAGGTAAAAAGTCTTTCAAATGTGACACATGTGGAAAAGATTTTAAGAATAAGTCTCACCTTTATACACACCTGAGAGTCCACACAGGGGAGAAGCCATATTCTTGCACGACCTGCGGGAAAAGATACTTTGACATGTCCACATTGAAAAGGCATGTGAGAATACACACAGGAGAGAAGCCATATACTTGCAAAACATGTGGGAGAGCTTTCAGACAGAGTGGTGACTTGAAAGTCCACATGGGAACCCACACTGGTGAGAAGCCGTACCTTTGCAAGACCTGTGGGAAAAGATTTGGTTACATGTCAGTACTGAAAAATCATTTAAGAACCCACACTGGCGAGAAGCCGTACCTTTGCAAGATCTGCGGTAAAAGATTCATTCACATGTCAGTACTGAAAAATCATATGACAATCCATACAGGTGAGAAGCCATATTCGTGCAATACATGTGGGAAAGCTTTCAGATTTAGTGGTGAGTTAGCGATCCACATGAGAATCCACACTGGTGAGAAGCCTTACCTTTGCATGACCTGCGGGAAAAGATTCATTGAAAATTCACAATTGACAAAGCATATGAGAATTCACACAGTTGAGAAGCCACGATAACTTGTAATGTAGTAGTACATTGTCAACAGTGGCAAGTTTTGTTGAACTAACCTTGATTTCTTTCTTTGCTTTTTGCAATCTTTTTTGCACAGTGAGTTTATAGTTCCTACTAAATGTTTGACCTGTTAAATTTATTTTATTTTTTGTTGGGTCACTTATGTAGTCATCCTGCCAACTAGAGTCTTTTCTTTTTTCCTGCAACACGTTATATAATTTTATATTTTTATGTATGATTTCTGATTGCATCAACTTGATAATTTTAATTGTTTCAGGTTTTAGAGGTGACACACAAATACAAATTGTAGATGATCAGCCTAAGCTGTAGAAATGAATACAGTAATCAGTGCCCAAAGGAATGTGGGCAACAAAATGCTGTTTTATGACCTCATGTATCTGAAAGATTTGTAAGGTGATGATGTAAGAATATCAGATTCACACTGACGTCTAAAGCTATAAGCAAATTCTGTTCCTCGAGGCTGCAGATGGGTGTGATGACATCAAAAGTAAAAGTAGTCATAACTCTTTTCAGAGTGTTAAATTATAACATGCAAGAGGTGTTTTAATGTTTTTTGGTAGTTTGATCAGTGGAAGTGTCTCATATTGAACAAGCATGTATGCAGAGGTGGAATGTAATTACATGTAGTACTCAAGTACTGTACCTATGTACAACATTGATGGTCCTCAAATGGCCAAGACTGCATGTAAATTCCACAAAGATATGAAATCTTGAACACTTACCATAAAACAGTATAGTTTTGAGGTATTTGTTCTTTGATTACTTTCATTTTATGTTACATATAAGTCTACTTTACTACATTTCATAGGCAAATGCACTTTTTAGGCCACTACATTTACTTGACGGCTATAGTTCCTTTGCTAATTAAGATTTTGCATACAAAAACTTACCGTTAGCTTATTAAATACGATGTCTTGTTAAACTATCAATCAGTATGTGAACTACATAAAAAAATGAAGTGGCTCCACCTCGACTAAATGCCATTTACACATCACCCCTGCTAATGTGTTTTTATTTAAAATTACTGCCTGCAAAATAGCTCAAAAAGACTTCAGTTAAATGTAGCAGTACAGAAAAAATAATCTAATTTCTCTGAGAAATCAAACGAGACAGACATACAACCCTAACTGAAAGCGGAACGAAAAGCTAACTCACTTCCACTGCCGGAACTTAACAGCGTGACATCCCCTGGAAGTAAACAATATATAGTTAAACAGTTGCAAGAAGGAATAAATCAAGTTGAAATGTGGGGGAAGAAATTGGGATTTAAGTTTTCAGTTGAAAAAACTAAAGTAATGTTCTTCACAAGAAATAAGATTGGAGAAAATACTCATTTGAGACTGTGGAAATAATTTAGAGACAGTTGAGACGTTTAGGTTATAAGGAGGACATTTAGACTCCAGATTATCATGGAGAGAACACGTTAAAAGCTTTGTGGATAAGTGCAAAAAAGTTAGCAATGTGATGAGATGCCTTGTAGGGTTGGACTGGGGAGCTGATATTGCAGATATTATAGTTCTAATTAGATCAGCGTCAGATTATGGTGAGTGTAGTTTATGGATCTGCATCAAAAACTGTGCTTGGAGAATTAGATGTGAGCCAAAGTCAAGTTTCGGCTGGTGCAGCAGCAAGAGACTTGGGAGTATATGGAAAGGAGTTTTGCCCAAATATGATATGGCCTATAATGCCTGTGTGGCTACTAGAAACTATGTTCGTAGATTTGGAACAACTTCAAAATAAGGCAAGAAATAAAAGTGCAGATTTAGTGAGTGAGTGTTATAGTTATAAGGAATATAAATATACAGAGCATGTGCAGGTTTTTACTGACGGATCCATTAATAGATAAAACATTTTGATGGCTTTAGAATGGGCTGAACAAACCGAACAAAGTTCTAGTCTGTAGTAACTCAGTCTCTGCTCTGGACAGTCCTCTGTCAGGTGCATCCAGAAATAGTCAGGCCTTACTATTAGAAATAATGGCAGTTCACTCAAAAGTAATAAAACAGGGCACTGAGGTCAAACTCATTTGGGTCCCTGCTCATATGGGCATTCTGGGTGAATGAGTGGACAATCTAGCCAAAAAAAGCTGTTAAAAACTCTCAAGATCAGAGGAAAAGGGCATCGTGGAAGAAAATAAATCAAGCGTGGCAGCAGCACTGGGATCTGAAGATAAGGGGAAGACATTTACATTCAACTCAAAATAGAGTGGGTGCTGTGAAAAATAGGGAAGGGAATAGAAAAGAGGAAGTGATAGAGACTAGATTAAGAAGAGGACACAGTAATCTGAACGGCACAGTTCACATTAAAGGAAAGCATCCGACCGATATTTGTGAATATTGTCAGGTACCAGAAACTGTAGAGCTTGTGCTTGTTAGTTGCTGGAAATATAATTCTGAGAGAAAGGACATGATGGAAGAAATCAAAAGCTTCAGGCTAACAGGAGCCTGAAGAGTGGTCGAGGCAGATGGCCGCCCACCCAGAGCCTGGGTCTGCACGAGGTTTCTGCTTGATAAAAGTGCTTGCTCATGGTGGGAATTGTTGGATCTCTGTAGATAATATTCTAAAGAGTACAGTCTAGTCCTGCTTTATATGAAAAGTTCCCTGAGATAACTTCTATTAGACTATGTCTCGGTGCTATGTAAATACAGCTGAATTTAATTGAATTAAAATATGTTTGGTCAGCTTCCTAAACAGAACAGGACTGATGAGAAAAATCTGGCTAACCGGACAATGTAGGAGTTAACTATCACCAGAAGATGGCAGTAATGCAACACTAAGGATGTAAGCTGCCGTTAAACCTCAAAGAAGAAGAAGAAAGTTATCAAGCATTAGCATTAATGCTGGAAGACGATATTGTAGTCGTAACGCAGAGAATTATTTCATTTGTAATTAAGCAACAATGTCTTCAGTTGAGTGTTTGAGAGAGTTTGTCAACGAGCGACTAACTGCTGCTGCTGAAGAAATATTCGGAGTTTTTAAAAAAACTATCGTCGAGTACGAGGAAGAGATCGATCGTCAGCGCAGACTGCTGGATATCTTTTGGAAACCTGAAATAAAGTTACACAGGATAGGTGTGTAAAACGTAATATTAATACCACAAAACAGATTAATTAGATGTATAATATAATTCCAATTGTTTAAATATATACTGGTAAGGTTACTAATTTGCTCACATCTCTGCAATTTTTATTTCACCATCACAGTAGTATCATGCTCCTTTTGTTCTCTGTCCCTCCAGAGCTCCCACAGCAACATGTCTGTACGGAGGAGGAGATTCTGGCTGACCAGCAGCTCTGTATTCAGGAGAGGAACTCCAGTCTGGACCAAGAGGACCCAGAGCCTCCACAGATTAAAGAGGAACAGGAGGAACTCTGCACCAGTCAGGAGGGAGAGCAGCTTGTACTGAAGCAGGAGGCTGATGCCTTTATGTTGACTCCTACTGATGAGGAAAGTGACCACAGTGAACCAGAACCAAACAGGGACCAGCAGCTCCTCTCTCACAACTCTCATGCAGCTGAGAGCCAAGATCAGAAAGGAGGCAAGCATGGAGACTCAGGATCAACTAGAGATGCAGAACCAGAGAATCAACAGCACAAAAGTGAAAGTCACAGTAACAATGTATACAGCTCTACCATGTCAAAGATTATCCGTAATACTCTCGCGGGTAAAAAGTCTTCAAAATGTGACACATGTGGAAAAGCTTTTAAGCATAAGTCAAGATTGAATATACACATAAGAACGCACACAGGGGAGAAGCCATATTCTTGCACAACCTGCGCGAAAAGATTCTTTGACATGTCCACATTGAAAAGGCATTTGAGAATACACACAGGAGAGAAGCCATATACTTGCAAAGCATGTGGGAGGGCTTTCACACAGAGTGATGACTTAAAAATCCACATGAGAAGAGTCCACACAGGTGAGAAGCCGTACCTTTGCGAGACCTGCGGGAAAAGATTCTGTATCATTTCAACATTGAATAGGCATGTGAGAATCCATACAGGTGAGAAGCCATATACTTGCAAAACATGTGGGAAAGCTTTCAGCCGTAATGGTGACTTGACAGTTCACATGAGAAGAGCTCACACTGGTGAGAAGCCGTACCTTTGCAAGACCTGCGGGAAAAGATTCGGCTACATGTCAGTACTGAAAAAACATATAAGAATCCACACTGGTGAGAAGCCGTACCTTTGCAAGACCTGTGGGAAAAGATTTGGTTACATGTCAGTACTGAAAAATCATATGACAATCCACACAGGTGAGAAGCCATATACTTGCAAAACATGTGGTAAAGATTTCAGCCTTAATGGTGACTTAATGGTCCACATGAGAACCCACACATGTGAGAAGGCATACCTCTGCAAGACCTGTGGGAAAAGATTCTGTGCCTTAGCAGTATTGAAAAGGCACATGACAATCCACACAGGTGAAAAGCCGTATTGTTGCAACACGTGTGGGAGAGCTTTCAGACTTAGTGGTGACTTGAAAGTCCACATGGGAAGAGTCCACACTGGTGAGAAGCCATATACCGGCAAGTAGTCTTGTGTTTATAAAATATGTGAGACATGATTCAGTTCTAGCCTAAGGCCCAAAGTCACTGGGATAGGCTCCAGTCACCCGCGACCCCTAACGGGACCAAGCGGTAGAAAATGGATGGATGGATGGATGATTCAGTTCTAGTTGTTCACAGAAGTGAGGAGCCACATAACTGCAGCACTTGTGGGAAAAGTTTTACTCAAATCACATACTTGAAAAAACACCTGAGGATCAATATACACAGGAGAAACCATCGAGCTGAAACTCCTGTGGAGACGTGTTCACCTGCTGAATGTAATACACCTTTACAATAGCTACGTCTCTGTAACTGAATGTATACAATTTCCCATTGACAAGGTGTCACAATATCTTGTAAAGAAGTAGTACATCGTCAACAATGCCATCAAGTTTTGTTGAACTAACCTCTATTTCTTCCTTTGTTTTGTTTAAGTTTTGTTGCACAGTGAGTTCATAGTTCCTACAGATGTTTGACCTGTTAAATGAATTTAATTGTTTTACTATTTTTATACACTACCTCTGTTATGAGTGGATTGTGAACTCTCTGATGTTGACGCTGAGAAACCCTCTCTCTAGTGGTGTTGGGTCATTCACTTATGTTGTCATCCTGCCAGCTAGTCTTTTCTTTTTGTCTGCAACATGTCATTTAACAGGTGGGCTATGCGATTCTAATCCAGTACACGTCTTTTTGTCAAATTCAGCGAATATCTCCTCACGGTCCGCTAGCTGTCCGTTTAGTGTGTGCGCTGGAAAAAAAAAAAAAACCCTCTGGTGTTTTTACACAGCCCTGGTTCAGACCAGGCCACACAACACTATCCCAGCCATTCCAGCCATGATTTGTGTGTCAAGTAACTTTAAATGACTTGCCCACAGACATTCAGCTTACTTTCTAGTTTGCCAAGACATACTGTTGTTGTGATGTTAGCTGTAGTAGCAGGAGAGTTGTGAGTATCGCTGTCTGGAGCTGGTTTGCTGGTTCTGGGAAACCGTCTCACCCTCTCTGGCTGTTAGCTTCTCAGCAACAACTGTAGGGACGATTTGCTAACCCCCAGCCTAGCTAACGTTAGTTACATTACTTGCTGTGTCGTTGTTCATTCTATATCATGGTATTTGTCATGGTATCGGATTTCTCCAGAATCACATACCCCACCTTTTAATTTTATATTTGTATGTATTTTGTAATGGCATCAACTTGATATAATTTTCAATGTTTTGTGTTTTAGAGGTGACACACAAATACAAATTGTAGATGATCAGCCTAAACAGTAGTAATGAATACAATAATCAGTGCCCAAACGTGGGAAATGTTGTGTTTTGATCTCATGTATTTATTCTAACAATAAAGGTTTGTAAGGTGATGATGTAAGAATATCAGATTCACACTGACGTCTAAAGCTATAAGCAAATTCTGTTCCTCAAGGCTGCAGATGGGTGTGATGACATCAAAAGTAAAAGTAGTCATAGTGAAGAATAGCTCTTTTCAGAGTGTTAAATTATAACATGCAAGAGTTGTTTTAATGTTGCAGCTCACCGGCAGCAGGTTAAGTTAATGTATGATTTGATACCGTTTGGTAGTTTGATCAGTGGAAGTGTCTCATATTGAACAAGCATGTATGCAGAGGTGGAATGTAACTACATGTAGTACTCAAGTACTGTACCTATGTACAACATTGATGGTCCTCAAATGGCCAAGACTGCGTGTAAATTCCACAAAGATGTGAAATCTTGAACGCTTCCAAAAAAAAAAAAAAAACAGTTTTGAGTTATTTGTTCTTTGATTACTTTCATTTTATGTTAGATATACTTCTACTTTACATATTTTTACATTTCACAGGCAAATTTTTAAGCCACCACATTTACTTGATAGCTATAGTTCCTTTGCTAATTAAGATTTTGCATACAAAAACTTATCATTACAGCATTAAATATGATGCCTTGTTGAACTATCAATCAGTATGTGAACTATGTGAAAAATTAAATAGCTCCACCTCGACTAGCTGCTACAAAAATATTATTTACACATCATGGCCTCAGTAACACTGACGGGCTATAACACATGAGTTCTTTAACATTTATAACATATGTTAAATTACATTTTTCTGATAGTAAATGTGTACCTTTACTTAACCAACAGTTTGAATATATATATTTACACTGTGTTATTGATACTTTTACTTACCTGTGTTAAGATCTTCCACCTCTGCTCATGTTTTCATTTAAAATTATCTCATTTTTAAAATAAATGATCAAGATAGCTTGAAAAGACATCGGTTAAGTGTAGCAGTACAGACAAAATAATAAAAGCTCAGAAAAGAAGGGAAAAGCTGATGGGTTCTCCTAGGAAAGGGACAGCAGACCCTCTCAAACCACCCGGGCTGCTGGATTTTGACTTTCCCCCAGATGTAGGGACATTACAAAAACAGGACTCTACATTGAAACAGTAGTTTGAAAAGGTGACAAAGGTGGAGTGGGTTAAGCAGAATAATGCAAGCTGTCTAGATGATGCCACCTATATAGTGAGAGAGGTACTTCTGCATCAGCAGAATGGAAAGACTGAGGCTTTAGCACTGCCACAACAGTTTAGACACAAAGTCATGGATAGGTCATTCAGTTCCATGGGCAGGTCACATGGCTTTCCAAAAGACTCAGCAAATTGAGTAGCAAGTGCACAACTGTAGTCTTTGCCAATCATAGACACACCTTCTGAGAGAATAGGCATGGCCATAGTAGGACCATTGGAAAAAAGTTCCTCAGGCCACCGTGACATATGAGTTATATGTGACTAAGCAACCCGCTACCCTGAAGCTTTCCCACTCAGGTCAATCAAAGCCATGCAGACAGGTAGGGTAGGCATACCGAAGGAGGTCCTAACAGACTGTGGGACAATTTCTTTGTCCAAACTGTTGCAGCAGGTGTACCAAGTGTTAAAAGTGAAGGGCATTAAGACCACCCCCAGATGGACCGGCTGGTAGAGCACTACAATCAGACACTGAAAAACATGTTGCATAAGTTTGTCTCCCATTGGGACCAGGGGCTGCCATATCTGTTGTTTGCCTATCGGGAAGTTCCACAAGTGTCGACGGGGTTTGCATCATTTCAACTGTTGTATGGCCACCAGGTGAGAGGGCCGTTGGACCTCCTAAAAGACTGCTAGGAACATCTAAAGCCAGGAGGAGAAAATGTGGTGGCATATGTGGTCAAAGTGAGGGAGAGAATTGAAGAGATGACAGCACTCACACATGAAAACATGACGTCTGCTCAAAAAAAACCAGAAAGCAGGGTATGATGGGAAGGCCAGAGAGAGGGTCTTCAACCCAGGCCAAAAGGTACTGTGACTGCTGCCAACCAGTGACAGTAAGTTGCTGACTAAATGGAATGGACCTTGCAAAGTTA
This sequence comes from Siniperca chuatsi, assembly GCF_020085105.1. NCBI lineage: Eukaryota > Metazoa > Chordata > Actinopteri > Centrarchiformes > Sinipercidae > Siniperca > Siniperca chuatsi. The sequence goes on along the minus strand of NC_058046.1, from coordinate 26,551,649 downwards.
CCAAATGCATGCATAAGGTCACATTTGAACTGTATATGCCAGACAAACTTAAAAAGTACCAGGTTTTCATGTCAATCTGCTCTAAGAGTTCCAGGTTCGTCCAGAGCCTGTGTGCCAGCTGCTGTTTATACGGGCTGTCCAGGACGAGGACACAAATGAGAAGTTCTTCCCACCACTACAGCAGAGCCCCTGAAAGTGGATCTGTCACATCTTTCTCCCACCCAGCAGGTAGAGATCAAATCCCTACTTGACCCAGAGCTCTTCTTCGGAGAGACACCAGGTTTCACCTCTCTGGTCCGACAGAAGAGCTACAGGATTCCCGAGCAGTTGATTCCTGTGCTGCAGAAGGAAATCAAGCTGATGTTGGGACTGGTGATAATTACTCTGCAGTGAGTGGTGTAGTCCTGTTGTGCTTGTTCCAAAGAAAGATAGATCCCTCAGATTTTGCATTGATTTCAGGTACATAGTACATGTCCACGGGGGCATTTTTATCGAAAGTCACTAAGCTCACATTTCGCCTGTTTCCCCTCCACCCGGCGTTTATAAAATGCTTGGCGGTGTTTATTAAATGCATGGTGGCATTTGATAATGATCTCTGCCCTGTGGTTTTCACAGCCAATAAATTTGAACTATATTCACCCAATCAGTAAAGAAGAAGGGCAGCTCAGTGCTTGATTAGTGTAATCAAGCACTGATCTCCTTTGCTGTTTGTTTGAGTAGCCTAAAGAAAATCTTGGCTGTTATTTTATTGTTAATTTATTTATTTATACATATGATTTTATGTTCAAATATGTGAAGCAGAGTGTAGTTATATCAGCCATTTAATAGGTAAAGGCACGAAAAACAAGCAAAAATGAACAACCGTTACCAATTAAATGGCTGATATAACTACACTCTGCTTCACATGTTCGATACAACAACTTTCGATAAAAAAAAAAAACGCCCCTGTGGATACCATGTACCTGAAATCAATGCAAAATCTGAGGGTTCCATCTTTGTTTGGAACAAGCACAACAGGACTACACCTCTCACTGCAGGAGACCTTTATTATCGCCAGCCCCAACATCAGCTTGATAATATATGATATGGCCTATAATCCCTGTATGGCTACTAGAAATTATGTTGGTAGATTTGGAACTACATCAACTTTAGGCAAGAAATAAAAGTGCAGATTTAGTGAGTGAGTTTTATAGATATAAGGAATATGAATATACAGAGTATGTGCAGGTTTTTACTGACGGATCAAAAGATCCATTAACAGATTAAGAAGAGGACATTATACAATATATTTGTGAATATTGTCAGGTACCAGAAACTGTAGAACTTGTGCTTGTTAGTTGCAGGAAATATATCTCTGAGAGAAAGGACATGATGGAAGAAATCAAAAGCTTCAGGCTAACAGGAGCGGGATTCAAGAGCATTCAGGAGTGTGTTGGAAGTGGACGAGGCAGAAGATGTTTGGTCAGCTTCCTACAGAGAACAGGAATGACGAAACAAATCTGGCTAACCGGACAATGTAGGAGTTAACTATCACCAGAAGATGGCAGTAATGCAACACTAAGGATGTAAGCTGCCGTTAAACCTCAAAGAAGAAGAAGAAGGTAGGAAGTAAACAACACAAGCACCATTAGCGTTAGCTCTATGGCTGTATTCTGGAAGACGATATTGTACTCGTAGCGGATAAATATTTAATTTGCAATTAAGCAATAATGTCTTCAGTTGAGTGTTTGAGAGAGTTTGTCAACAAACGACTAACTGCTGCTGCTGAAGAAATATTCGGAGTTTTTAAAAAAACTATCGTCGAGTACGAGGAAGAGATCGATCGTCAGCGCAGACTGCTGGATATCTTTTGGAAACCTGAAATAAAGTTACACAGGATAGGTGTATAAAACTTAATTATTTTAATACCACAAATCAGAGAAATTTGATTTATATATAATTACAAATTTTAAATGATTACTGGTACTAATTTGCTCGCATGTCTGCAATTTTATACTTTACCATCACAGTAGTATCCTATTCCTTTTGTTCTCTGTCCCTCCAGAGCTCCCACAGCAACATGTCTGTACGGAGGAGGAGGTTCTGGCTGACCAGCAGCTCTGTATTCAGGAGAGGAACTCCAGTCTGGACCAAGAGGACCCAGAGCCTCCACAGATTAAAGAGGAACAGGAGGAACTCTGCACCAGTCAGGAGGGAGAGCAGCTTGTACTGAAGCAGGAGGCTGATGCCTTTATGTTGACTCCTACTGATGAGGAAAGTGACCACAGTAAACCAGAACCAAACAGGGACCAGCAGCTCCTCTCTCACAACTCTCATGTAGCTGAGAGCCAAGATCAGAAAGGAGGCAAGCATGGAGACAGTAACAATGTATACAACTCTACCATGTCAAAGATTCACCATATTACTCACACGGGTAAAAAGTCTTTCAAATGTGACACATATGGAAAAGCTACTAAGCATAAGTCCCACTTTTATACACACCTGAGAGTCCACACAGGGGAGAAGCCATATTCTTGCACGACCTGCGCGAAAAGATTCTTTGACATGTCCACATTGAAACGGCATTTGAGAATACACACAGGAGAGAAGCCATATTGTTGCAAAACATGTGGGAGGGCTTTCACACAGAGTGGTCACTTGACAATCCACATGAGAAGAGCCCACACTGGTGAGAAGCCGTACCTTTGCAAGACCTGTGGGAACAGATTCTGTGTCATTTCATCATTGAATAGGCATATGAAAACCCACACAGGTGAGAAGCCGTACCCTTGCAAGAGCTGCGGGAAACGATTCTTTGACAAGTCCACATTGAATAGGCATATGAAAACCCACACAGGTGACAAGCCCTATCACTGCCAAGATATTTTGATGTGTCTCAACTGACGAGGCATATAAGATCGAATACCGGAAAGTAACCTTGTATATACAAAATGTGTGGTTAGACGATTCAGTTCTACTGGTTTGTGGTAACACACAAGAACTCAGCAGGAGTGAGGAGCCACATAATTGCAGCACTTATGGGAAAAGATTTACTCAAATACCTGAAAAATACACCTGAGGGTCAATATACACAGCCAACCATCGAGCTGAAACTCCCGTGGAGAAGAGGTTTCAATATCTTAAGTGTAATGAAGTGGTACATTTTCAACAATGACATCAAGGTTTGTTAAACTAACTTTGTTTTTATTTTCCTTCATATGACTGTATTACTTATATTTCTGTCAGCAACAGTATTTCTTTGAAACAGTCATAATCTCCCAAATCTTTGAAAAAGCATTGTTGAACAGTGAGTTCATAGTTGACAAATGTTTGACCTGTAAAGTTAATATTATTTTTTGCTCTTTGTGTACAATACCTCAGTTATATGAGTGGATTGTGAACTCTGTATGTTGAAGCAGAGAAGCCCTCTCTCTAATGGTGTTGGGTCACTTATGTTGTCATCCTGCCAGTCTTTTTTTTTTTTTGTCTGCAACATATCATTTAATTTTAGCTGTGTACTACATGGTGTTCTCAAAGAATTTTGTGAACATAAAAAATCTATTTTTTAAAATGCCAGTTATTCAGACTGATGTTCTAAAATCGATGGATTGGAGGATTAAGTTAACTAAAAGCAATAACAACCCAAGTGCTAGTAGTGCAAACCAAGATTAGTGCCTAAAGGAACGTCGGCAATGAAATGCTGTTTTTTGATCTCTCAAGGGATGATGTAAGAATACCAGATTCACACTGACCTCGAAAGCTATAAGCAAATTCTGTTCCTCAAGGCTGCTGATGGGTGTGACTGACATCAAAAGTAAAAGTAGTCATAGGGAAGAATAGCTCTTTTCAGAGTGTTAAATTATAGCATGCATGGGGTGTGTTAATGTTGCAGCTCATCTGCTGGAGGTTAAGTTAAAGTGTGATTTGATACCGTTTGGTAGTTTGATCAGTGGAAGTGCCTCATATTAAACAAGCATGTATTCAGTGGTGCAAGTACTGTACTTAAGTACAACATTGATTGTCCTCAAATGGCCAAGACTGCATGTAAATTCCACACAGATAGTGAAATCTTGAACACTTCAATTTAAAAATATCAATTTTGAAGTATTTGTTCTTTGATTTGGTGGACAATGTAGGAGTTAACTATCACCAGAAGATGGCAGTAATGCAACACTAAGGATGTAAGCTGCCGTTAAACCTCAAAGAAGAAGATTGAAGGAGGAAGTAAACAACACAAGCACCATTAGCGTTAGCTCTGGCTGTATGCTGGAAGACGATATTGTAGTTGAAGAAGAAGACGGAAGTAGACAATACTGGCGCTATTAGCGTTCGGCTCTATGGCTGTATGGAATCAGCTTGAAGAAGTCAAGTGCAGATAAATATTTATTTTTTCATTAAGCAACAATGTCTTCAGTTGGGTGTTTGAGAGAGTTTATCAACGAGCGACTAACTGCTGCTGCTGAAGAAATATTCAGAGTTTTTGAAAAAACTATCGTCGAGTACGAGGAAGAGATCGAGCGTCAGCGCAGACTGCTGGATATCTTTTGGAAACCCGAAATAAAGTTACACAGGATAGGTGTGTAAAACCCCAATGGTCTTTAAAAAACTAACAGAGCAAAATGACTCATATAGGATCCTAATGGTTTAAATACATACATTTTGTAATGATGTCCGTAATCATCATGTTAGTTTCTTATGTCCTTTATCCCTCCAGAGCTCCCACAGCAACATGTCTGTACGGAGGAGGAGGTTCTGGCTGACCAGCAGCTCTGTATTCAGGAGAGGAACTCCAGTCTGACCAAGAGGACCCAGAGCCTCCACAGATTAAAGAGGAACAGGAGGAACTCTGCACCAGTCAGGAGGGAGAGCAGCTTGTACTGAAGCAGGAGACTGATGCCTTTATGTTGACTCCTACTGATGAGGAAAGTGACCACAACGAAGATCAGACTCTGTATTTTAATCCTGATGAAAGTCAAAGTGCAGCAGAGACAGAGCTTCCAGCTAGCCTGTGTTTCACTTGGCTAAAAAATGAATCTGATCGTGAAAATTGTGAAGTATCAGAACCAAACAGGGACCAGCAGCTCGTCTCTCACAACTCTCATGTAGCTGAGAGCCAAGATCAGAAAGGAGGCAAGCATGGAGACTCAGGATCAACTAGAGATGCAGAACCAGAACCAGAGAATCAACATCACAAAAGTGAAAGTCACAGTAACAATGTATACAGCTCTACCATGTTAAATATTCTTTGTAACACTCACACAGTTAAAAAGTCTTTAAAATGTGACACATGTGGGAAAGCTTTCAAGTATAAGTCAAAATTGCAGAGACACCTGAGCATCCATACAGGTGAGAAGCCATATTCTTGCAACACCTGTGGAAAAAGATTCAGTGAGACATCAGTACTGAACGCTCATATAAGAATTCATACAGGTGAGAAGCCATATTCTTGCAAAACATGTGGAAAAGGTTTCAGATGTAGTAGTGGCTTGTTGGTCCACATGAGAACCCACACAGGTGAGATGCCGTATTCTTGCAACACATGTGGGAAAGGTTTCAAATGGAGTAGTTGCGTGACACTCCACATGAGAACTCACTCAGGTGAGAGACCATATTCTTGCCAAACTTGTGGGAGAGATTTCAGATCTAGCAGTAACTTGAAAGGGCACATGAGAACGCACACAGGGGAAAAGCTGTATCACTGCAGCACAGTGGTTTCAGGTGTAGTCGGACCCACACAGGCGAGAAGCCATATACTTGAAAAACATGGGGAAGAGGTTTCAGTTCAGTAAAAAGATTTATAACCTCACAGTATTGCAATAGGTACATCTTTGTATTTACACACATTACAGTATGTTTGACCAACAGCATTTCTCAGAACAATCAGTCTTCTACATCTTGGGAATTGTTGTATCACAGTGAGTCAAAAGTAGTAGCTGTTAAACTAATGGTGTGATGTGTATGACCGATTGTCATGTGGATAAGAGCATTTGCAAAAAATTTCATAAACGTGATTTTTCAAAAGACCAGCGTTTTGTGGTTTATGTCAGTAGTTCTAGTGTGCAATCAGTTCAGAAGACTAAGTCTGATCATCCGGAAACAGGCCTGAAAACGGAAAATAGCATGAAACAATTGTTAACATGTAAGCAGCATTGTAATTACACCTTCTACCTCAAAACATTTATATGACAGCTATAGTTACAATAGTTACTTTACACTTTAAAGATAAAAAAAATGTATTTGTATAATGTGCTTATAAAAAAAGATGCATCGTTAAACTATCCAACAGGATGGGAAAAAAAGGTAAAACTGAGCCCCACCTCGAGTAGTTGCTACATACAAATGTTACACATTACACATCAGTGTGGATTCTCATATGCCTTTTACTTTTACTAACACTGCTACTGCAATTAACACTATATAGTTCCGTAATACAGTAACCTATCGAGCATTATTTTTCATGCAACTTTTAAATATTATACTAAGACCATAAGAGCAATCAGAATAATAGGCAAATTGTAATTAATGTAAACAATTGTAACAGTAAAGATTAGTAAAAATGATCTGAGTTTATTAAAAATATTGGTGATATTACAGTAATTATAAAATAAAAAAATAAAACAATCATATCTAATAGTGTAATTGTTATTCTCAAAAGTGAGATTAAAATTTAATTCCAAAAAAATCCTAACTGGCGTATTTCTTTTGTATGATATTCTGGTTAGAATCATGGCAGGATTTGTAATTGCACAGCTAATTTTCATCCTTAGATCTTAAAATCAACTGGATTTCTATGGGATTATTTTCCGGTCTATATTCAAGAGCGTGTTCTTTAAAATTGAGAGCACGACTTATTGATTTCCGTTCAGATTTTGTAATGCTTTCCCTCAAAACCCTGCTCTTGCACTCAAATAGCCACTGCTTGCACTTAGACTTGCTTTTGCTCACCAGGGCGTCCCTCCCCAGAAAAAAAAAAAGAAAATAATGATGCAATTTTCTGCAATTTGCCATATATATTCAAAGACTTTTGGGGGATTATTTTAAAACTTCACTATCAATTATTTGTGCTGTTATGGTTACTGAATATGACTTTTTCACTGCTGCCACTTTTCTTGAAAAAGAGCTCAGTTTTGTCTGCTTCACCCAAAATTTTTAAGGGGCATAAATTCACATAAAAAGACTATATCAAAAATGCTAATTAATTTAGAAAGCATATGAAAGCCACAGATGAAAGGAACCTGCCAACATGGTAATAGTTGTATTTTCAAACACAATGCATTGGCACAGCATGAGTACAGATGCTCCATTGCCAATAAAAGCTCAGACTGAGCAGTAGTAACCTATTTTCCAACAGCCAAGTCTCCATGAACCATCCATCATCATCACTAGCCTAAGTACATATAACCTGTAAGTACACCTAAAGGTACACACACTAATATAACTAGAGAGAGAAGCAATAATAGCCAAGTGTGGGTTTTTTTTATGCCTATTAACGTCTGTCTGCAAGACTACAAAAAGAATCCCTTACTCTCTCCAAGTTCACTTCCTAATTGCATTTCATTTTCACGTTTGAAAAAGGGATTGACGCTCTACTAACTACGGTGGCCGACAAGGGCAAACGCACTGCAACTTAAGAAAACACGTGCAAATAGACAAAACACAAGCAAATTAAGATGCATCTTTATCAATTTGACAACACATGCGCTGCAAATAAACACAACACAACCAAATATAGAAACGCGATGCAAATCCAAAAAACGACAACGGAAATGTTTCCAGCTGTTAGCTAATAATCGAATTTCCCTGATATATGAGGCGAGACAGAAGTACAGCCCTAATTAAAAGCAGGACGAAAAGCCAACTCACTTCCACTGCCGGAACTTAACAGTGTGACTCACACCGGAAGTAAACAACACAAGCGCTAGTAGAGTAAGGTGGGTGCATGTACAGAAATGGCTCGAAGACGATATTGTAGTCGTAGCGTATATATTTATCTCATTTGTAATTAAGCAAAAATGTCTTCAGTTGAGTGTTTGAGAGAGTTTGTCAGCGAGCGACTAACTGCTGCTGCTGAAGAAATATTCAGAGTTTTTGAAATAACTATCGTCGAGTACGAGGAAGAGATCGATCGTCAGCGCAGACTGCTGGATATCTTTTGGAAACCTGAAATAAAGTTACACAGGATAGGTGTGTAAAACCCCATTATTTTAATAACACAAAACAGAGGAATCCAATTTATAATCCAAATTGTTTAAATATTTACTGTAACTAATTTGCTCTCATGTCTGCAAATTGTGTCCCTCCAGAGCTCCCACAGCAACATGTCTGTACGGAGGAGGAGGTTCTGGCTGACCAGCAGCTCTGTATTCAGGAGAGGAACTCCAGTCTGGACCAAGAGGACCCAGAGCCTCCACAGATTAAAGAGGAACAGGAGGAACTCTGCACCAGTCAGGAGGGAGAGCAGCTTGTACTGAAGCAGGAGACTGATGCCTTTATGTTGACTCCTACTGATGAGGAAAGTGACCACAGTGAACCAGAACCAAACAGGGACCAGCAGCTCCTCTCTCACAACTCTCATGCAGCTGAGAGCCAAGATCAGAAAGGAGGCAGGCATGGAGACAGTAACAATGTATACAACTCTACCATGTCAAAGATTCACCATATTTCTCACACGGGTAAAAAGTCTTTAAAATGTGACACATGTGGGAAGGCTTTCAAGTTTAAGTCAAAATTGCAGAGACACCTGAGCATCCACACAGGTGAGAAACCGTACCATTGCAAGACCTGCGGAAAAAGATTTGGTTACATGTCAGTACTGAAAACTCACATAAGAATCCACACAGGTGAGAAGCCGTATTCGTGCAAAACATGTGACAAAGAGTTCACACGTAGTAGTGCCTTGAAAGTCCACATGAGAGTCCACACAGGTGAGAAGCCGTACCTTTGCAAGACCTGCGGGAAAAGATTCTGTGCTATGCCAGCATTGAAAAGGCATATAAGGATTCACACAGGTGAGAAACCATATTCGTGCAAAACATGTGGGAAAAGATTCTGTCGGACATCAGAATTGAAAACTCATATGAGAATCCACACAGGTGAGAAGCCATATTCTTGCAAAACGTGTGGGAAAGATTTCAGACTCAGCAATGTCTTGAAAGTTCACATGAGAACCCACACAGGTGAGAAGCCGTACCTTTGCAAAACATGTGGAAGGGTTTTCAGATGTAGTAGTGGTTTGTTGGTCCACATAAGAAGAGCCCACACTGGTGAGAAGCCGTAGCACTGCAACACCTAAATTTTGCCGAGGGTATGATTTGTGAAAGCATACAAGATTTCATACAGGTTAAGTAGTCTTGTATTTGCAAAATATGTGGGAGACGATTCAGTTCTAGTGGTTTGTGGTCAAAACATGAAAAGTGAGGAGCCACATAACTGCAACACTTACTCAAATCACATACTTGTAAAAACACCTGAGGATCAATATACACAGGAGAAACCATCGAGCTGGAGTCGGGTTCACCTGCTGAATGAAATACACTTTTACTGTTTACAAATGTTACTGTTGTTTTTTGTACTTGTTAAATATATAAATATATGCACATGGCTTGATGTTTGTTTACCTTTGAGTTTGCTGTTCTTGTTTTTAGCTGTATTTATGTCTATTTCTGTGTATGTACATTGAGAGCAACAACAAACTGGAGTCAAATTCCTTGTATGTGTACACATACCTGGCCAATAAAGCTGATTCTGATTCTTTTGCAATTGCTACATTTCTGTAACTGAATGTGAAATGTTTTGCATGAAGATGAGATCTCAAAATCTTAGTGACGTTTCCCTACATATGCTTTTATTTGTTATACTTCTGTTAGCAACAGTATTTCTTTGAAATAATCGTAACCTCACAAATGGAGGAAAACTGTTAGTTTCACTGTGAGTGCGCAGTAGTGGCTGTTAAAGGTGTGATCTCGATGGTTGTTGGTTTTGTCAAATGTCTATTTATGAAGCATCTCAGAATCATGTTTAGTTTAATGTTTAACAAGGTTGTTTGTACCTCAAGTAGTATTTCATCGTTCTATATGAAGCCTCCTACACATCTTTGCAAGAAGTCAGATTTTACATTTGAGAATGACTGACATCACTGTTTTATATTACCATGTAAGAAGTCCTAGTAAACTATATTCTTTTATCTATTTTTAGACACTACCTCTCTTATGTGTCTGATCAAATTCTGGCCAAAATATTGGCGTTTTTGCTTGATAAATGGCATAAATGATTAATTGATTATCAAAATAGTTGCTTGTTAATGCAAGTTAATTTTAAAGAATAAAATGCCAACCTGTAAGTGGAGCAAACTCTACCTCATTTCCACTTTCAGAGCTCTGTAGTTTAACATCCAGGGGAATTGACAAATCTAATTAAACGTAAATTGGGTGAGGTTGAATTGAAATTTTGTTGAGGGTCTGGATTCAATTGCATTTGGGTCCAGATTAGAATCAGAGTCTGCCTATTGTATATGGGTCATATAGAGATACATAGTAAGTAGAAATAAAATGGAAAAAAGTGCGCAAAGTAGAAATGAGGGTGCAATGCAATACCAGATCATTAGTCATTTCTCCTGACTCTGAAAAGAAAGCAAAACCATTACAGAAAAAATGACTGCATGCAAATGTATACAAATTGCCTGATAACCATGTCTGTCAGTAAAAACACTTAACTGTCACTTTTGTGTATATTCTTTCTTTGCAGATAAATATGGGGTCTATGATTAAACTTGAACAGTGAAACTGTTAGGGGGCTCCAGGATCTGCTGACTCCCCTAAGCCCAAACCAACATCCACTGTATATTATTAATATACCCTTTCAAAAACATATAAAGAGCTTAAAAAATAAGATGTATTGTTAAATTTTCCAACGGGATGTAAAAAAGGTAAAACTGAGCTCCACCTGGACCAGCTGCTACATACAGATGTTACATGTTATGGCATCAGTAATTAAAATCACATAACATATAACTACATATATGGCACTGACAGGGGCCATGATAAATTAAATGTTTCTTACTTTGAATATATTTTGATAATAATACTTCCGTTCTTTTACTTTAGTAAACTTTTGAATGAACCATGAATTTCACCGTGGTATTTCTACTTAAGTAATCTGAATACTTCTTCCACCACTGCTTTTTTTTAATGGAGCATTATCTGCTCATAACTAAAAACACGTTTGTCAGTTAAAGTATAAGTTATAAGTAGAAAAGAGTACCAAAGCGAGGTAGATGTACATCCTTGCGATTGACATTAAACACACAAGTTTTAAATAAAATGCCAATATACAAATAAATTAAACATTTGTATATTTAATATCTCAAATACAATTTGTGATTTATTAATTTATTTATGGTGACGATTGAGCATTGGATCATTATTTCTTAATGAAATGAAATCTTTATTTAAGCATTTAATTATATAATTATTTATATATTTAGTTTCGGCCCTTATAAACGTTCATAAACTATACACTTCATATTATTCAGATAATGAAGCCAACAAAGAAGATTATATTGGGTTTTTTTAAACAGTACTTTGCCTTAGAAGTCATTACAATGTCTGGTAGTTTCCACTTTAGCTTGACAGCCGTTGACAGATCGCTACACTCGCGAGAACGAGAGAATGGTACTCGCTCGCGCAGCTTTCTGAGATTTTACTACGCTCACTGCGTCACAATAACTCTAGTTATTGAACTCTGGTCATGAATAAACTTGTTTGAGTGTATATAATGATAAATGTTTCAAAATTGCAAATCGAAATGCGATACTACCATTTTTGGGGGTTAAATTAAACAATAAGTACAAAAGAAAAAGTAAACTTCTGAGAACCTTCCCTAAAGGTTTTGTGAAGGTTTTACAAAAATAACCTGGGAAACGTTCCAGGAAGGTTACCTTTTTGCTGGGAGCTGTCAAGTATGTAGTGGACTAACAAGTACAATATTTGCCTATGAAATGTAGTAAAAATATATACGTATATATAACATATGATTAAAGTAGTCAAAGTAGAAATACCCAAGCGTTCAAGAGTTCATATCTGTGTGGAACTGACATGCAATCTTTGCCATATGAGGACAATCAATGTTGTACATAAGTACAGTGCTGAGTAAATGTAGTTACATGTCCACCTCTGCATACATGCTTGTTCAATATGAGTATTCAGTATCAAATCATACTTTAACTTAACCTGCTGCTGGTGAGCTGCAACATTAAAACACCTCTTGCATATAACAATTTAAAACTCTGAAAAGAGCTATTCTTCCCTATGACTACTTTTACTTTTGATGCCAGTCTCACCCATCTGCAGCCTTGAGGAACAGAATTTGCTTATAGCTTTAGACGTCAGTGTGAATCTGATATTCTTACATCATCACCTTGCAAAGCATTTCGTTGCTCACGTTCCTTTGGGCACTGATCATTGTATTCATTACTACTGCTTAGGCTGATTCTTTGACAGCGCCATGTAATACATCATCTAGGATTTGTGTTTGTGTGCCACGTCTGAAACCCAAAAACAGCAAACATTATATTAAGTTGATGCAATCACAAAATATGACACGTTGCAGAAAAAAAAAACACTCGAGTTGGCAGGATGACAACAGATGCGACTCAACACCACTAGAGGCAGGGTTCCTCAGCTTCAACAGAGAGTTCACAATCCACTCAGATAACTGCGGTAGTGTATAAAAATTGTAAAATAAAAAGTATTATTCACTTAACAGGTCAAACATGTCTAGGAACTATGAACTCACTGTTCAGCAATGATTTTTCAAAGATTTGGGAGATTATGACTGTTTCAAAGAAATACTGTTGCTGACAGAAATATAAGTAATACAGTCATATGAAGGAAAAAAACGAGATTAGTTCAACAAAACTTGATGGTATTGTTAAAAATTGTACTACTTCTTTACGTAAGTTTACATTAATTATTAAGCAGAATGGCACGTCAGTGCCATATGAATATATATTTTACTTTAATTACTGATGTCAAGTGTGACATGTGTATGTAGCAGCTAGTCAAAGTCGAGCTCAGTTTCCCCTATTTTATACATTTTGATCGTTTAACAATGCACCTCATTTCATAAGCTAATACACTTTTTTTTATCTTCACCTGCAAAGTAACAATTGTAACTATAGCTGTCATTTAAATGTTTTAGGGTAAAAAAAAAAAACAACAAAAAAACACAAGATGCCGGTCTTTTGAAAAATGCACATTTATGACATTTGGCAATTGCTCTTTTCTACATGACAATAGGTCACATCACACCATTAGTATTAGTAACAGCCACTACTGTGCACTGAATGTCTGACAAGTCAGAGTTGTATACATTGTTAATGTGACTTCTGATTGTGTGCTGTCGCTTCTCTGGTTCTTGTTCTGCATTTTTAGTTGACTCTAAGTCTCCATGCTTCTGAGTTCTTGTGTTTTTTGACCACAAACCACTTAAACTGAATCGTCTCCCACGTTTTGCAAATACTGCTTGCTCCTTGGCTGTATTCAATCTTATATGCCTTGACATATCAGAAACATCAACGTATCCTTCCCCCCACTTGCTGCAGTGCTACGGCTTCTCATCAGTGTGGTCTCTTCTCATGTGGACCAACACGGCACTTCTGCTTGTGAAAGCTCTCCCACATGTTTTGCAAAGGTACGGCCTTTCACCTGTGTGGATTCTCATGTGGACTGTTAAGTCACCACTCTGTCTGAAAGCTCTACCACATGTTTTGCAAAGGTACGGCTTCTCACCTGTGTGGATTCTCATATGAACTTTAAATGCTGAAATGTCACCCATTCTTTTCCCGCAGGTCTTGCAAAGGTACGGCTTCTCACCAGTGTGGACTCTTCTCATGTGGACTTTCAAGTCACTACTCTGTCCAAAACCTCTCCCACAAGTTTTGCAAGTATACGGTTTCTCACCTGTGTGGATTGTCATATGCCTTTTCAATGCTGGCATGGCATAGAATCTTTCCCCGCAGGTCTTACAAAGATACGGCTTCTCACCTGTGTGCACTCTCATATGGACTTTCAAGGCAATACTACGTGTGAAAGCTCTCCCGCAAGTTTTGCAAAGATACGGCTTCTCACCTGTGTGGACTGTCATATGCCTTTTCAATGCTGGCATGGTACAGAATCTTTTCCCGCAGGTCTTGCAAAGGTATGGTTTCTCACCTGTGTGCGTTTTCATGTGTTCTTTCAAGTGACTGCTAAGTCTGAAATCTTTCCCACATGTTTTGCACGAATATGGCTTCTCACCTGTGTGGATTCTTAAATGATTTTTCAGTACTGACTTGTAACCAAATCTTTTCCCGCAGGTCTTGCAAAGGTACGGCTTCTCACCCGTGTGGTTTCTCATGTGTGTCTGCAATTTTGACTTAAAATGAAAATCTTTTCCACATGTGTCACATTTTAAAGACTTTTTACCTGTGTGAGTGTTACAGTGAGATTTTAATATGGTAGGGTTGCATCCATTGTTTGTGTGACTATTGTTTTTGTGAGGTCTGTTCTCTGGTTTTGGCTCTGCATCTCCAGTTAACACTTCATTATTGCCTCCTTCGTGATCTTGGCTCTCAGCTGCATGAGAGTTGTGAGAGAGGAGCTGCTGGTCCCTGTTTGGTTCTGGTTCACTGTGGTCACTTTCCTCATCAGTAGGAGTCAACATAAAGGCATCAGTCTCCTGCTTCAGTACAAGCTGCTCTCCCTCCTGATTGATGCAGAGTTCCTCCTGTTCCTCTTTAATCTGTGGAGGCTCTTGGTCCAGACTGGAGTTCCTCTCCTGAATACAGAGCTGCTGGTCAGCCAGAACCTCCTCCACCGTACAGACATGTTGCTGTGGGAGCTCTGGAGGGACAGAGAACAAAAGGAATAGGATACTACTGTGATGGTAAAGTATAAAATTGCAGACATGCGAGCAAATTAGTACCAGTAATCATTTAAAAATTTGAATTATATATAAATCAAATTCCTCTGTTTGTGTTATTAAAATAATGAGGTTTTACACACCTATCCTGTGTAACTTTATTTCGGGTTTCCAAAAGATATCCAGCAGTCTGCGCTGACGAACGATCTCTTCCTCGTACTCGAAGATAGTTTTTTTAAAAACTCCGAATATTTCTTCAGCAGCAGCAGTTAGTCGCTCGTTGACAAACTCTCTCAAACACTCAACTGAAGACATTGTTACTTAATTACAAATGAAATAAGTAGCAGCGCCACGAATATCGTCTTCCAGCTAATTCAACACATACCTGCAGCTAACGCTACTAGCGCTTGTGTTGTTTACTTCCGCTGGATGTCACACTGTTAAGTTCCGACAGTGGAAGTGCGATCTTTTTGTTCCGCTTTCGAATGATGACATTTTATTCAAACTTGTGTATTTAATATCAGAAACAAGGATGTACATCTACCTCGCTTTGGTTTCTACTACGTTTAACTGACAGATGTGTTTTTTGTTACTTCGCAAGAACTGATTTTGCGGTCGGATTGTGCTGTTGACATACTCACTAAAGTGGAAGAGCTCCTCACTAGGAAGTAAGGATCTCACACAGTGGAAAATCTACTTAATCAAAATACTGTGTTTTTCCCCCACCAACAGTCAGATGTATAATTTGCAATGTACAAGCAGTTACATTTTTGCTTCATCACATATATACAAAGAGCAAATCGAAGATGAGAGGCTACGTGATAACAGGTGGGGTTTCATTTTATTCTAACTGCCAAAAATGGCAAGAGATTCACTACCATTAAATTAGGGTAAACGTATAAATAGTGTTGTTTGGAGTTAAAGTGCAGCTGTCACTCTCTGCTTATAAGGACATTTTAATATCTTTGCACCTATAGTGATGTGCGTACAACTTCAGTCTTTCATCTGCCACCGGAAGCTTTCAGATTAACACATGCAGTGGATGTTTCAAAACTAAATAGACATTTACAAACAAACATATTCATATAGAATGGCTCTCAACTGTATAGCGGGCATTAGGACTGGTGGATCACATGTGTTGTCTTGGTCTGTGCTGCTGCTCCCACACTGACAGGAGTCATGAAGAAGAACTTTTTCAGGGCCTCTGACAAAAATACAAAGTAAACATTTTACAGGAAGACTTGTTTAGTTAGAAACACAAAAAGTAGCTAATAGTACACCTTAAAATTATACTTAACGTTACCTCTGTGCCTCAGTAACTGTGCTTGAGTTACCCAGTAAGGCCAAAAACTATTTCAGCTATTTTGACATCAATACCAATTGTTGGCATTTATGTAGCTGATAGCTAAGCTCCACAACATATTTGCACCTAAAGTAACAGTAACTTCCTAGCGTAGAATAAAATAAAAGTTTGCTAAACATTGCTGTTCCTATATCAAAGATCACATTTTTTTTGTGTTCAAGATTTCATATCTGTGTGGAATTTACATGCAATATTGGCCATCTGAGAACAATCAAAGCTGTACATCAGTACAGTACTGAGAACATGTCCACCTCTGCATACATGCTTGTTCAATATGAGACAATTCCTCTGATCAAACTACCAAACAGTATCAAATCATACTGTAACTAAACCTCCAGCAGGTGAGCTGCAACATTAAAACACCTCTTGCATGCTATAATTTAACACTCTGAAAAGAGCTATTCTTCACTATGACTACTTTTACTTTTGATGTCATCACACCCATCTGCAGCCTCGAGGAACAGAATTTGCTTATAGCTTTAGACTTCAGTATTAATCTGGCATTCTTACAGTATCACCTTAACACAGCTTTACTGTTTACTGAATAAATACATGAGATCAAAAACACAGCTCAACACACCATCTAGCACACCATCTAAAATTTGTGTTTGTGTCACCTCTAAAGCCCCCCAAAAACCAAACGTGTATCAAGTTGAAGCAATCACAAAACACATAAAAGTATGAAATCAAAGGACACACTGCAGACAAAAAAAAAAGAGACCAGTTGGCAGGATGACAACATACTGTAAGTGACCCAACACGACTAGAGGGAGGTTTTCTCAGCTTCACAATCAGAGTTCACAGTCCAATCATATAACAGAGGTAGTGTATAAAAATAGTAAAAAGAATATTCATATAACAGGTCAAACATTTGTAGGAACTATGAACTCACTGTGCAACGACTTTTCAAGGATTAGGGAAATTGATTGTTTCAAAGAAATACTGTTGCTAACAGAAATATGAGTAATAGTCATATGAAGTAAGAAAACAGGTTAGATTAACAAAACTTGATGTCATTGTTGACAATGTACCACTTCATTACACTAACATGTTGTAACCTCATATCAATGGGAAATTGTATACATTCAGTTACAGAGATGGAGCTATTGTAAAGGTGTATTTTATTCATCAGGTGAACACGTCTCCACAGGAGTTTCAGCTCGATGGTTTCTCCTGTGTATATTGATCCTCAATTGTTTTTTAAATGATGTGATTTGAGTAAGTGCTGCAGTTATGTGGCTCCTCACTTCTGTGAGTTCTTGTGTGTTCTGACCACAAACCACTAGAACTGAATCATCTCCAACATATTTTGCAAATCCAAGACTACCTGCCGGTATGCAAACTTCTGTGCTTTGCCAAATGAGACGCAGCAAAGTATCTTTTCCCGCAGATCTTGCAAAGGTACGGCTTCTCATCAGTGTGGGCTCTTCTCATGTGGACTTTCAAATGACAACTAAATCTGAATTCTTCCCCACATGTTTTGCAAGAATACGGCTTTTCACCTGTATGGATTCTAATGTGCCTTTTCAATACAGACATGTCACAGAATCTTTTCCCACAAGTCTTGCAACCGTACGGCTTCTCACCAGTGTGGGTTCTCATGTGGACTGTCAAGTGACTTCTACATCTGAAATCTCTACCACATGTTTTGCAAGAAAATGGCTTCTCACCTGTATGGATTCTTAAATGAGTGTTCAGTCCTGATGCCTGATTGAATCTTTTCCCACATGTTTTGCAAGTAAACGGCTTCTCACCTGTATGGATTTTTAAATGAGTGTTCAATCCTGAT
Organism: Siniperca chuatsi; assembly: GCF_020085105.1. Lineage (NCBI taxonomy): Eukaryota > Metazoa > Chordata > Actinopteri > Centrarchiformes > Sinipercidae > Siniperca > Siniperca chuatsi. Next base: position 26,533,620 of record NC_058046.1, on the reverse strand, counting down.
GTCTGATTGAATCTTTTTCCACAGCTGCTACAAGAATATGGCTTCTCACCTGTGTGTATTCTCAAGTGTATATTCAATTGGGACTGATACTTAAAAGCTTTCCCACATGTGTCACATTCTACAGACTTTTTACCTGTGTAAGTGTTACAGTGAGTGTTTAACATGGTAGAATTGTATCCATTGTTCGTGTGACTATTGTTTTTCTGAGGTCTTTTCTGTGGTTCTGGTTTTGCATTTCTTCTTGAGTCTCCATGCTTGCCTCCTTCGTGATCTTGGCTCTCAGCTACATGAGAGTTGTGAGAGAGGAGCTGCTGGTCCCTGTTTGGTTCTGGTTCACTGTGGTCACTTTCCTCATCAGTAGGAGTCAACATAAAGGCATCAGCCTCCTGCTTCAGTACAAGCTGCTCTCCCTCCTGACTGGTGCAGAGTTCCTCCTGTTCCTCTTTAATCTGTGGAGGCTCTGGGTCCTCTTGGTCCAGACTGGAGTTCCTCTCCTGAATACAGAGCTGCTGGTCAGCCAGAACCTCCTCCTCCGTACAGACATGTTGCTGTGGGAGCTCTGGAGGGACCGAGAACAAAAGGAGCATGATACTACTGTGATGGTGAAGAAAAAAAATACAGATATGCGAGCAAATTGGAACCAGTATATAATTGGATGGATTACATATTAACCAAATTCCTGTTTTGTGATATTATGACCTCTTCTTTATGGAATGGAAAATGCTTTCTATACCACGACAAAGATGTCTCTATTAATAAAATACAGTAATTTTAGTGGTCCAACACTTGTCCAAAGGGGTTTCCGCTCAATGATTTGTCATGTTAATGGATTCTTTTGTCAGGTATGAGATTTGTGAAAGAAATACTGAGTAATACAATTACTGAATCATCTCCCACATATTTAGCAAATACAAGGCTACTTGTCTGTATGTGGTTTTATATTCCTTTAGACACATCAAAATATATTTTCCCGCAAGTCTTGCAAAGGTACAGCATCTCACCAGCGTAGGCTCTTCTCATGTGGACTATCAAGTCATGACTATGTGTGAAAGCTCCCCAACATGTTTTGCTAGTAAACAGCTTTTCATTTGTGTGGATTATTATGTGCCCATTCAAGTCTTGGCATCTGACATAATCTTTTCCACAGGTATTACAGAGGTATGGCTTCTCACCTGTGTGTTCTCATGTGAATTTTCAAGGCACTGGCACATCTGCAATCTCTCCCGCATATTTTACAAGAACACGGTTTTTTATTGGTGTGCGTGCTCATGTGTATATTCAATCTTGACTTATATCTGAAAGCGTTTCCATGTGTGTCACATTTAAATGATTTCAAAATGTTTACCTGTGTGAATATTACAGTGAATCTTTGACAGGGTATATACATTGTTACTGTTACTTTCATTTTTGTGATGTTGATTCTCTGGTTTTGGTTCTGCATCTCTAGTTGATCCTGAGTCTCCATGCTTGCCTCCTTTCTGATCTTGGCTCTCAGCTACATGAGAGTTGTGAGAGAGGAGCTGCTGGTCCCTGTTTGGTTCTGGTTCACTGTGGTCACTTTCCTCATCAGTAGGAGTCAACATAAAGGCATCAGTCTCCTGCTTCAGTACAAGCTGCTCTCCCTCCTGACTGGTGCAGAGTTCCTCCTGTTCCTCTTTAATCTGTGGAGGCTCTGGGTCCTCTTGGTCCAGACTGGAGTTCCTCTCCTGAATACAGAGCTGCTGGTCAGCCAGAACCTCCTCCTCCGTACAGACATGTTGCTGTGGGAGCTCTGGAGGGACAGAGAACAAAAGGAGCATGATACTACTGTGATGGTGAAGTAAAAATGCAGACATGAGAGCAATTTAGTAACAAGTAACGTTATTCACTTAAACAATTTAATATATAATAATTTATATATAGTTTGAATTCCTCTATTTTCTGTTATTAAAATAATGACGTTTTACACACCTATCCTGTGTAACTTTATTTCGGGTTTCCAAAAGCTATCCAGCAGTCTGCGCTGACGATCGATCTCTTCCTCGTACTCGAAGATAGTTTTTTTTAAAACTCTGAATATTTCTTCAGCAGCAGCAGTTAGTCGCTCGTTGACAAACTCTCTCAAACACTCAACTGAAGACATTGTTGCTTAATTACAAATGAAATAAGTAACAGCGCCACGAATATCGTCTTCCAGCTAATTCACTACATACATGCAGCTAACGCTACTAGCGCTTGTGTTGTTTACTTCCGCTGGATGTCACACTGTTAAGTTCCGACAGTGGAAGTGCGGTAGCCTTATGTTCCGCTTCCAACTGATAGCATTTTATTTTTAAAACTTGTGTTTAATATACATTACAATATACAGTAGCAAGGATGTGCATCTACCTTGCTTTGGTACTCTTTTCTACTACTTTTAACTGACAGACGTGTTTTTGTTTTTACTTCAAAGATAATGAGTTTGCATAAAAAACACAAATAAGCAGATGAAAGCAGTATCAAGATTATTTAAGTAGAAATACCACAGTGTAATACATAGTGTGGGTGTGACTGACATAAAAAGTAAAAGTACTCATAGTGGCTATTTGTTCTTGTTCTGTCAGTTAACAGTAGTAGAAAAGAGTACCAAAGCAAGGTAGATGCACATCCTTGCTACTGTATATTGTAATGTATATTAAACACAAGTTTTAAAAATAAAATGCCCTCAGTTGAAAGCGGAACATAAAGCTACCGCACTTCCACTGTCGGAACTTAACAGTGTGACATCCAGCGGAAGTAAACAACACAAGCGCTAGTAGCGTTAGCTGCAGGTATGTGTTGAATTAGCTGGAAGACGATATTCGTGGCGCTGCTACTTATTTAATTTGCAATTAAGCAACAATGTCTTCAGTCGAGTATTTGAGAGAGTTTGTCAACAAACGACTAACTGCTGCTGCTCAAGAAATATTCGGAGTTTTAAAAAAAACTATCGTCGAGTACGAGGAAGAGATCGATCGTCAGCGCAGACTGCTGGATAACTTGCGGAAACCCGAAATAAAGTTACACAGGATAGGTGTGTAAAACTTAATAATATTAAGTTTATATTCGTTTTATATTATCTAAATTACATTGCTGTCTTCACCATCACAGTAGTATCATGCTCCTTTTGTTCTCTGTCCCTCCAGAGCTCCCACAGCAACATGTCTGTACGGAGGAGGAGGTTGTGGCTGACCAGCAGCTCTGTATTCAGGAGAGGAACTCCAGTCTGGACCAAGAGGACCCAGAGCCTCCACAGATTAAAGAGGAACAGGAGGAACTCTGCACCAGTCAGGAGGGAGAGCAGCTTGTACTGAAGCAGGAGACTGATGCCTTTATGTTGACTCCTACTGATGAGGAAAGTGACCACAGTGAACCAGAACCAAACAGGGACAAGCGGCTCCTCTCTCACAACTCTCATGCAGCTGAGAGCCAAGATCAGAAAGGAGGGAAGCATGGAGACTCAGGATCAACTAGAGATGCAGAACCAAATAATCAACATCACAAAAGCAAAACTCTGACTGACAATGTATACAACTCTGCCCTGTCAAAGATTCACCATATTACTCACACAGGTAAATCGTTTTTCCAATGTGACACATGTGGGAAAGATTTTAAGTATCAGTCTCAACTGAATATACACTTGAGAATACACACAGGTGAGAAGCCATATTCTTGTAGCAGCTGTGGAAAAAGATTCAATCAGACATCAGGATTGAACACTCATTTAAAAATCCATACAGGTGAAAAACCATTTACTTGCAAAACATGTGGGAAAAGATTCAGTCAGACGTCAAATTTGAACACTCATATAAGAATCCATACAGGTGAGAAGCCATTTTCTTGCAAAACATGTGGGGAAGAATTCAGATTTAGTTGTCTGTTGAAAGTCCACATGAGAAGAGCCCACACTGGTGAGAAGCCTTACCTTTGCAAGATCTGTGGGAAAAGATACTTTTGTGCATCTCATTTGGCACAGCACAAAAGATTGCATACAGGCAAGTAGTCTTGGAGTCGCAAAATAGGTTTATGGTCAAAACTACATGACGACATGACAGCTCCCCAAACGAAGCCAAAACATCTCAATCATCCCCTGGTGGCTGGCTGGAGTATAGGTCATAAACCCCGCCCCCTCCATGTTAGTGGATGGGACAACAGCCAAACTAAAAAGTACACGTCAAATATAAATTTCCCAAAGATGGTTTCTGTCATTTCAGGTCGTTCTTATGTTGACATGTTTTAAAGTGTTAATTTTTCTGATACGTTTGATTTTAATTAGTTATTTGATGGTTTAAAATGGGGGTTTCACATTTTGGGCAGGCTCTGGCTCCAAATGACGTCACCAGCGCAACATGGCAGCTCCCGTATCCGGGATATTTTGGCTTCATTTTTGTACAGTGCAAGGAAGTGGAGATTCATCATCCATTTTTATATACAGTCTATGGTCAAAACTCACAAGAACTCACAGGAGGGAGTAGCCATATAATTGCAGCTCTTGTGGGAACATTTGTACTCAAATCACATACTTCAAAAAAATAATGTCCTCAGGATCAATATACAAAGGAGAAACCATCGAGCTGAAACTCCCGTGGCGACTTGTTAGCCTACGGAATGAAAAACACATACACGTGAAATACATGTAGCAATAGCTACATCTCTGTAATTGATTGTAAAATGTTTTTTATAAAGATGAGATCTTAATATCAAAGTGTAAAGTTTCACTTCATACGGCTGTATTATATTTCTTTTAGCAATAGTATTTTTTATTAAACAATCGTGATGTCCCAAATCGAGGAAAAATGCTAGATTCAAAGTGAGTGCCCAGTAGTGGCTCCTCAAGTATTTGATCGTTCTATATGAAGCCTACACATCTTTTGCAAGAAGTCAGATTTTACATTTGAGAATGACTGACATCACTTTTATATCACTATATAAGAAGTCCTATTAAATGTGAACGTGCCTTCTTGTTGCTATTTTTATACACTACCTCAGTTGTTAGAAAGCCTGACCACGCCCCCTGCAATTAAACTGCGGCATTGTTCCTTGATGACTTTTCAAAGGGATAACAGACTCCTTTCCTTAATCATTATTGTCCGGTTTGTGCGTTCATGAGGATAATGTGAGTACTGTAGGCTACATACAGTGCCTGTTAAGTATCATCGTAGAATGGATATATGTTGTAGTTTAACTTTATAGTTTTAACGGTTTAGAATGTAGAGTTGCTACTCGCTCTAACATGCAAGCCTTTTTTCCTTTTGTATAGTTTTACCACTGTTCACGCGTAAATTGTATAATTTGGTTTAATCATCCATAACTTCTCTAATAAGTTATTACCTTGGTTAATTTCACTGCCTGTGATTTGCTCTGACTGTCTTCATGTTTAAGTTTGCTGTTATGGTATAGCCTAGGTTATTTGAAAGGGAATCTCAGTTTCTGTGTATGGACACAGCTTTTTCTTTGTCCTCAGAATTTTCAAAGAAGTTGGACGCAGGTCATTCCAATACAAATCTCCATCCGACTGGAATAACCTTTCGCTTTTTCTGAGATCTGTGGCCTCTTTACGCTGCTTCAGGACATCTTTATTTACTTATCTTAAAACAATCTGTTTATGCTTTTAATTTGTGCATACAAGACAAACTACTTCAATTGCTCTTGTGCAGATGTAATTGCTTTATTATCCTGGTCATTGTATCCAGTTTTTCTTGTACAACAGCTGAGGGCTGGGGGTGTGGGTGGGAGAGGCTGAGCAAGCTGTCTGTTTTTGCCATGTATGTTTATGTAATGCCCTTTTTTTTTGTATGTGCTTTATTTTGTACTTGTATCTATAGGACCCCCTTGAAAATGCTGCATCCCAAGGGGCTATCCTTTCAATAAATTCAATATCACTTGATTGCCTCATGCTTGAATGCCTCATGTCAGTTCTAGTAGCAGCTAAGGCTAATATTATGCATTGAAAGGTTATGGCTACTGTATTTAGTCAAGTTAGTGATTATAGTAAACATTGGACTACATGCCATTAGGCAAAAACTCCTACTCTAGATGTCTATCTGATAGTGCTGTAAGTAAATTTCAGGAAGCAATTCCTAGGCTACTTAAATAAGTTTTACCCTTAGCACTAATTTACTAGATATGATCAATGTGTCTTTATTAACAGGCTATGTCCCACAGTCTTTTAAAATAGCTTTAATTAAACTCTTCTTAAAAAGCCCACTCTTGATCCAGGGGTTTCAGGCAACTATAGACCTATATCTAACCTTCCCTTTCTCTAAGATCCTTGAGAAAGCAGTCGCAATCAGTTGTGTGATATTCTAAATCATAGTTTACTTTAGGATTTTCAGTCAGGATTTAGAGTGCATCATAGCACAGAGACAGCACTGGTGAAAATTACAAATTACCTTTTAATTGCATCGGACAATAGACTTGTCTCTGTACTATCTTAGTACTGCATTCGGCACCATTGACCATTGCATCCTATTACAGAGACCGGAAGATTTAATTGGCATTGAAGGAACCGCACTAAGCTGGTTTGAGTCTTATCTATCAGATCGATCCTAGTTTGTACACATAACGGTGAATCCTCCGTGCACGCCAAAGTTAGTCATGGAGTTCCAAAAGATTCTGTGCTTGGACAAATTCTGTTCACCTTATATATGCTTCCTTTAGGCAATATTATTAGGAAACACTCCATAAACTTTCATTGTTATGGGGATGATACCCAATTATATCTATCAATCAAGCCAGCTGAAACTAACCAGTTAGCTAAACTTCAAGCATACCTTAAGGACATAAAAACCTGGATGACCTGGAATTTTCTGATGTTAAAAAGCTGAAGTTATTGTACTTGGCCCCAAACACCTCCAAGACACATTATTTAAAGATATAGTTACTCTAGATGGCATTGCCCTTGCCTCCAGCAGCACCGTAAGGAACTTCTGAGCTATCTTTGATCAGGATTTATCCTTTAACTCCCACATGAAACAAATTTCAAGGACTGCCTTCTTTCACCTACGTAACATTGCAAAAATCAGGCACATCCTGTCTCAAAATGATGCTGAAAGACTAGTCCATGCATTTGTTACTTCTAGGCTGGATTATTGCAATTCCTTATTATCAGAATCAGAAATACTTTATTGATCCCCGAGGGGAAACTCTTTTGTTACAGCTGCTCACTATCGTGTCAGTGCACACAGGAATAGAAGTACTAAGCAAATCAAAATATAATGCACTATAATACAGGTAAGATAAATTAAGTACAAAGTGGATATAAGTATAAAAGCTAAGTAAGTGTTAAGTACAAAAGTGGATTTAGAGGTTGATAAGTACGCACAGTATAATAATACAATGTAATAATATAAGTAATAAGTAATAGTGCAATAATGAGTACTGTCAAGTTAAGTGTAGCTTATTAAGATGATTATGAGACGGTGGATATTGCACAGCAGTAATAGAAGTATGAATAAATAAATAAATATCTGAAAACAGAGTATATTGCACAGCAGTATTAAACAGAGAATATTGCACAATTATTTAAAGTATTGCAGTGATGTTAATGGTCCAATGTCTAGTTTATCGACTTAAGATCATATTGACTGACACGTAGAGGGAGGAGTTAAAGAGTTTGATGGCCACAGACAGGAATGACTTCCTGTGGCGCTCTGTGGTGCTTTTTGGGGGGATGAGTCTTTCGCTGAACGTACTCCTTTGTTTGACCAGCACGTCATGGAGCGGGTGGGAGACACTGTCCAAGATGGCATGTAGTTTGGCCAGCATCCTCCTCTCTGACACCACCGACAGAGAGTCCAGCTCCACCCCCACAATGTCACTGGCCTTAGGGATCAGTTTGTTTAGCCTGTTACCCTCAACCTGCTGCCCCAGCATGCAACAGCATACAGGATAGCACTGGCCACCACAGACTCATAGAACATCCTCAGCATTGTCCGGCAGATGATGAAGGACCTCAGCCTCCTCAGAAAATAGAGGCGGCTCTGGCCCTTCCTGTAAACGGCTTGAGTGTTCTTAGCCCAGTCCAGTTTATTGTCCATGTGTACTCCCAGGTACTTGTACTCCTCTACAATGTCCACACTGACCCCCTAGATGGAAACCGGAGTCACTGGTGCCTTGGCCCTTCATAGGTCAGGCTGCCCGAATAAGTCCCTTAAGACTCTCCAGTTGATCCAGAATGCTGCAGCTTGAACTAGGAAAAGAGATCATATTTCTCCAATATTAGCTTCTCTGCACTAGCTCCCTGTAAAATCCAGAATAGAATTTAAAATCCTTCTCCTCACCTATAAAGCTCTTAATGGTCTGGCACCATCGTATCTTAAAGATCTCATAATACCATATTATCCGACTAGAACACTGCGCTCCCAGAATGCAGGGTTAATTGTGGTTCCTAGAGTCTCCAAAAGTAGAATGGGAGCCAGAGCCTTCATTTATCAAGCTCCTCTCCTGTGGAATCAGGTCCCAGTTTGGGTTCGGGAGGCAGACACCATCTCCACATTTAAGAGTAGGCTTAAGACTTTCCTCTTTGGATAAAGCTTATAGTTAGGGCTGGCTTGGGTGAGTCCTGAACCATCCCTTAGTTATGCTGCTATAGGCCTAGACTGCTGGGGGACTTCCCATGATGCACTGAGCTCTTCTCTCCTCCTCTCCCTCTGTATGCATTTTTAACCCATTAATGCATGTTACTAACGTGACATCTTCTCTCTCCTGTAGTTTTGTGCTTTCTCGTCTCTCTCCTCTTTCCTTCTGTCGCTTTCAGCAGGTATTTCTGTTATCTTATGTGTGTAGTTCTGACACATAACTGATGAAACGGAGGGCGAGGACTTCCCACAACTTAACTGGTTGAGGTGGCAAATATGGACTTGACTCCAGTCAAAGAATCAGGCTCCAGAGAAGAAATATCTTCATTCACAAGGGACTATTTTCTCAATTGCTACCCATTGTTTGTGTACGCTATGTATTTGGGTTTGATTTTGTGTTCGTGGTCTATAAGAAATAAAAAGAGGATACAATTAGGAATATGAATATAAGCTACAAAATAATGATAGGCTATGATATAATAATCACAAATATTAATCGATTGGATAATCAAAAGTGGTTACTATAATCACTAACTTGACTAAACACGGTAGCCATAACCTTTCAATGCACAGTATTAGCCTTTGCTGCTAGAACTGACATGGAGGCATTCAAGCATGAGGCAATCAAGTGATATTGATTTTGAATTTATTGAAAGGATAGCCCCTTGGGATGTAGCATCTAATTTTCAAGGGGGTCATATAGATACAAATAAAAAATAAAGCACATACAAAAAAATAAATAAAACAGCATTACATAACAAACATATATGGCAAAAACAGACAGCTTGCTCAGCCTCTCCCACCCACACGCCCAGCCCTCAGCTGTTGTACAAGAAAAACTGGATACAATGACCAGGATAATAAAGCAATTACATCTGCACAAGAGCAATTGAAGTAGTTTGTCTTGTATGCACAAATTAAAAGCATAAACAGATTGTTTTAAGATAAGTAAATAAAGATGTCCTGAAGCAGCGTAAAGAGGTCACAGATCTCAGAAAAAGCGAAAGGTTATTCCAGTCGGATGGAGATTTGTATTGGAATGACCTGCGTCTGACTTCTTTGAAAATTCTGAGGACAAAGAAAAAGCTGTGTCCATACACAGAAACTGAGATTCCCTTTCAAATAACCTAGGCTATACCATAACAGCAAACTTAAACATGAAGACAGTCAGAGCAAATCACAGGCAGTGAAATTAACCAAGGTAATAACTTATTAGAGAAGTTATGGATGATTAAACCAAATTATACAATTTATGCGTGAACAGTGGTAAAACTATACAAAGGAAAAAAGACTTGCATGTTAGAGCGAGTAGCAACTCTACATTCTAAACCGTTAAAACTATAAAGTTAAACTACAACATATATCCATTCTACGATGATACTTAACAGGCACTGTATGTAGCCTACAGTACTCACATTATCCTCATGAACGCACAAACCGGACAATAATGATTAAGGAAAGGAGTCTGTTATCCCTTTGAAAAGTCATCAAGGAACAATGTTGCAGTTTAATTGCGGGGGGCGTGGTCAGGCTTTCTAACAACTGAGGTAGTGTATAAAAATAGCAACAAGAAGGCACGTTCACATTTAATAGGACTTCTTATATGGTAATATAAAAGTGATGTCAGTCATTCTCAAATGTAAAATCTGACTTCTTGCAAAAGATGTGTAGGCTTCATATAGAACGATCAAATACTTGAGGAGCCACTACTGCGCACTCACTTTGAAACTAGCATTTTTCCTTGTCCATAGACTGTATATAACAATGGAGGCGTCTCTTCCTCCCACTGTACAAAAATTAAGCCAAAATGTCCCAGATATGGGAACAGCCATCTTGTGCTGGTGACATCATTTGGAGACATAGTCTGCGCAGTAGTGATAGGGGTTGGAATCGTGGCATCGACAGCCTCAGCTGTCAATCATAATGTGAAACCCCCTTTTTATAGCATCAAATAACTAATTAAAACCAAACTTATCAGAAAAGTAAATACTTAAACACATGCCTGCATGGTAAGTACCACCTAAAATGGCAGAAACCATCTTTGGGGAAAATGTATTTGACATGTACTTTTTAGTTTGGCTCATGTCCCATCTGCTAACACGGAGGGGGCGGGGTTTATGCCAGCCACCAGGGTGCAATTGCGATCTTTTGGCTTTGCTTTTGGTGAGCTGTCATGTTGTCCATCTTTATACACAGTCTACGGTCACGACCAGGAACCACTAGAATTGAATCGTCTCCCACATATTTTGCAAATCAAGACTACGTGCCTGTATGTGATATTCTATGCCTTGCCAAATGATACGCAGTAACGTATCTTTTCCCGCAGGACTTGCAAAGGTACGGCTTCTCACCAGTGTGGGCTCTTCTCATGTGGACTTTCAAGTAACTAATGTCTCTAAAAGATCTCCCACATGTTTTGCAAGTATAGGGCTTCTCACCAGTGTGGATTCTCATATGCCTTTTCAATGCTGAAATGTCAATGAATCTTCTTCCACATGTCTTGCAAAGGTGCGGCTTCTCACCTGTGTGCATTATCATATGCCTTTTCAATGTTGGCATGTCACAGAATCTTTCCCCGCAGGTCTTGCAAAGGTACGGCTTCTCACCTGTGTGCATTCTCATATGGACTTTCAACGCACTACTACGTGTGAAAGCTTTCCCACATGTTGTGCAAGCATATGGCTTCTCACCTGTGTGAATTCTCATATGCCTTTTTGATGCAGAACTGTCACTGAATCTTTTCCCGCAGGTCTTGCAAAGGAACGGCTTCTCACCCGTGTGTGTTTTCATGTGTTCTTTCAAGTAACTGCTAAGTCTGAAATCTTTCCCACATGTTTCGCAAGAATATGGCTTCTCACCAGTGTGCATTTTCATGTGTTCTTTCAAGTAACTGCTAAGTTTGAAAACTTTCCCACATGTTTTGCAAATAATCGGCTTCTCAACTGAGTGGCTTCTGATGTGGTTTTTCAATTTTGACATGTCACTGAATATTTTCCCGCAGGTCTTGCAAAGGTATGGCTTCTCACCTGTGTGGGCTCTCATGTGGACTTTCAATTGTTCACTAACTCTGAAATCTTTCCCACATGTTTCGCACGAATATGGCTTCTCACCTGTGTGGGTTCTCATGTGGACTTTCAAGACACTGTTAACTCTGAAATTTTTCCCACATGTTGTGCATGAATATGGCTTTTCACCTGTGTGGATTCTCATATGAACTGTTAAACTTGATAACGCACGGAATCTTTTCCCACAGGTCTTGCAATGGTACGGCTTCTCACCTGTGTGGGTTCTCATGTGGACTTTCAATTGATCACCAACTCTGAAATCTTTCCCACAGGTTTCGCAAGAATATGGCTTCTCACCTGTGTGGGCTCTCATGTGGGCTTTCAATTTTTCACTAACTCTAAAATTTTTACCACATGTTTTGCATGAATATGGCTTCTCACCAGTGTGGATTCGCATGTGTATCTGCAATGTTGAGTTATTCTTAAAAGCTTTCCCACATGTGTCACATTCTATAGACTTTTTACCTGTGTAAGTGTTACAGTGAGTCTTTAACATGGTAGAATTGTATCCATTTTTCGTGTGACTATTGTCTTTCCGAGGTCTGTTCTGTGGTTCTGGTTCAATTATTTTTGAGTCTCCATGCCTGCCTCCTTTCTGATCTTGGCTCTCAGCTGCATGAGAGTTGTGAGAGAGGAGCTGCTGGTCCCTGTTTGGTTCTGGTTCACTGTGGTCACTTTCCTCATCAGTAGGAGTCAACATAAAGGCATCAGCCTCCTGCTTCAGTACAAGCTGCTCTCCCTCCTGACTGGTGCAGAGTTCCTCCTGTTCCTCTTTAATCTGTGGAGGCTCTGGGTCCTCTTGGTCCAGACTGGAGTTCCTCTCCTGAATACAGAGCTGCTGGTCAGCCAGAACCTCCTCCTCCGTACTGACATGTTGCTGTGGGAGCTCTGGAGGGACAGAGAACAAAAGGAGCATGATGCTACTGTGATGGTGAAGAAAAACATGCAGACATGAGAGCAATTTAGTACCAGTATTCACTTAAACAATTTTAATTATATATACACAGTTGTGTTATTAAAATAATAAAGTTTTACACACCTATCCTGTGTAACTTTATTTCAGGTTTCCAAAAGATATCCAGCAGTCTGCGCTGACGATCGATCTCTTCCTCGTACTCGACGATAGTTTTTTTAAAAACTCCGAATATTTCTTCAGCAGCAGCAATTAGTCGCTCGTTGACAAACTCTCTCAAACACTCAACTGAAGACATTGTTGCTTAATTACAAATTAAGTAATTAGCTGCGTTACGACTACAATATCGTCTTCCAGCTAATTCACTACATACATGCAGCTAACGCTACTAGCGCTTGTGTTGTTTACTTCCGCTGGATGTCACACTGTTAAGTTCCGACAGAATCAGTGAGAAATGATAGTGATGAGCTGCATTATTTGTTACGACTAGATATTGGTTAATATAAATTAAAGTTGTCCATTTCCCAGATGTTGTCTACATGACATCACAGCCTGTGTATGTGGGAGAATGTCATATTATAATAATAATGCAAATAAGTCAGCCTACTATATTAGACCACCTAAATGAGTACAACACAACTGCACTCTAAACAGACCGTATTTGGTGTGCCCCGACATCACCACCTTCAGTGCATTCTAGTAGTGGGGGCATAACTAAATTGCAACATGCTTTCCTTGAAACCTCTGGAGGGACAGAGAACAAAATGAACTGGATGATACTGATGGTAAAGATAAAAACGCAGACATGCCAGCAAATTTAGTACCATATATATTTAAACAATTTGGATTATGTATAAATGTAATTGCTCGTCATCTACTCGTTGAGCCGTACGTTAGTAATGCCACTGAACGAAACCGTGCAGTTACAGTCGGCCTGTCGCAAACTGTATGCATCGCGTTGTCATGGGAACCTTCATGCATTCAGTTGGTGATGCAGAACATCTGTAATATTAAGACACACACTAACACAGCACATCATCCACACACTAAAAGAATGAGGAAGGCTCAGCAACTACAGGATGATGTTTTTATGTTTGGTCAGTAACAGTAACTGGAAGTATGGTGATGGCAACTGTAAAATATCACATCTTAGATCTATATTTGGACAATCAGCTTTCTCCATAAAGGGCTGTCAACTCTTGAACACATTACCAACTGAAATTAAATTAATCCCAGATATTAAATCCTACAAAGGTTAAGTGCTGGCTAAAAGGAACCAGAGTTGTAACCATTTTTAGCTCATTTGTATGTGTTTTAGTGTATTGTGGTATGTGTATTTTATTGTTTCCGTATTTGTACTTTATTGCATTTCTATTAAATTAGAAATAGCTATAAAAACTTTCTATGCAGCACATCAGTGTCATGCTATGTACTGAAACTATGTTAAATCGCATCTTCCCTGTCAAATAAAATTTAAATAAAAGTAGGCAGTACGCAATCGATATAATACAGGCAGCGATTATGTTTCCCTCAAAACGTATTAACTGTTGCGAATTAGGAAAGGGCTGGTCCATTTTGTGCGGAAGAAGAGTCAAATGACACTCAAACACAGAGCCTCAAACCTGGGTTAACAAATTAAGTTGATAACCACTGTCATGATACCCGTTATCTCTGACTGGGGCTCTAGGGTTTGTTGAGCTCGCACAAAGAAAGCTTATGTTGAACTTGCTTTGTAGTACACCCCTTGTACCCCTTGTGAAGGAAATGGTGAGCTAGTCAGGTCAGATGATGAATAAGGTTTCAGGTGAATCAGGATGTCTTACACAGCAATGTTTAAAGAGCCTCAGCCAAGGAGACAATGATATCAGCAGTTCAAGGTGAAACCCAGTGCAGTGCCAAAACCAAGTCTGAAAGTCTCTTCCTGAGCTACAATATTTATCTCTTGCTTGCCCTATAGAGTCTCCATATATGTGTTCTCCCTACAAGGTTATGAATCCATCCATCCATCCATATTCTACCGCTTGGTCCCGTTAGGGGTCGCGGGTGACTGGAGCCTATCCCAGTGACTTTGGGCCTTAGGCAGGGTACACCCTGGACAGTGGCCAGGTTATGAATCTTTAGCCTAAATATGTTTGCTCTTCCTATTGGACGATGAACTGTAAATCTAACCTACAGTCACATTGGAACTCAAGTTGAATGTGGTCTGCAGGAAAATAAGTCAGTATCTCCTTCTTTGTTGAGACAAGAGCTACTATCAGTGGCCTTGGGGTTGCCTAGGTAACAGCCTCATCTGCCTGCACAGCTGTCCTTCCTCCCAGACATAAGAGACAGTGAAGTGAACAATGGGTAAGGTACATAGAGGTCAACTTCATTTCTAGGGTAGCAAGCAACCCCTACGTGACTGCTGTAGTGTCCCGCCTTTCACCTGTTTTCCACATCTCTACACGAGGAAAATTCATTCACACCCCTCAGGTAAAATTCCAACAAAGAATAATTCCACAAAAGAAGTCCAACGAAGAACAATCCACCAATAATCCAAGAACTAAGGGGTAAAAACGGGGAAGGACCACAGAGACACAAGAAAAACCGCAGGACTGAGGAACAGATGCTGACGAAATAACAACTGGCAGAAGGGAAGACACATAGACTAAATACACAAGATTCTAATTAACTAATGACACACAGGTGACACAGAAAACAGGCGGGAAAACAAACAAAAAGAAGAAGTTAAGTTACACAAGACACATGAGGAAAGATTCTATCAAAATTAAACAAGAAATGACTAAACTAAACCCCAAAACCATAACATTAGGATCAGAGTCCACCTATTGTATGTGGGCTAAATAGAGATACATAGTAAGTGTGAAGGAATTTTCCTTAGTGTCAGGTGAGGTACAGGTCACACATGTCACGTTGACATGTCACTTGAAAACCTAGAAATGGACTGACCTCTGTGTCTCTAGCAATAGTTCTTTCTGCTGTCTCCTCTGTGTCTCCACTGCCTGGACATGATGACAGCTGGGCAGACAGGCCAGCAAAGGACAAATATTGTGGACCAGGATGAGAAACTTCAGATTTGGTTTTGGTACTACACGGTGTTATCACTTTGTAGTGCTGTTTCCTTCTTCATCAAGTTGACAGTTCCCAAAATTTCCTTCACAGTAAGTAGAAATAAAATGGAAAAAAGAATGCGCAAAGTAGAAATGAGGGTGCAATGCAATACCAGATCATTAGTCATTTCTCCTGACTCTGAAAAGAAAGCAAAAACATTATTACAGAAAAATGACTGCGTGCAAATTTATACAAATTGCCTGATAACCATGTCTGTCAGTAAAAACACTTAACTGTCACTTTTGTGTATATTCTTTCTTTGCAGATAAATATGGGGTCTATGATTAAACTTGAACAGTGAAACTGTTAGGGGGCTCCAGGATCTGCTGACTCCCCTAAGCCCAAACCAACATCCACTGTATATTGTTAATATACCCTTTCAAAATGAGCTTATAAAATAAGATGTATTATTAAAATATAAAAAGGGATGTGAAAATGTAAAACTGAGCTCCACCTCAACTAGCATACAGATGTTACACGTTATGGCATCAGTAATTAAAACCAAATAATTATAACTACATATATGGCAATGACAGGGGCTATTCTACATAATGATTAATGCAAAGTTTCTTACTTTAAATATATTTTGATAATAATTCTTCCCTTCTTTTACTTAACTAACCTTTTGAATGAACCATGAATTAGACTGTGGTATTTCTACTTAAATAATGTGAATAATCTAATCATGTCTTTCAGTGTGTGTGTGATTCAGCATAGCGATGACCGTACACCTCACCCCAGAACAAGGATTTCTAAAGTCCAGTTTGAAGACAAACAAACTGCCAGTGATGTTGCTCTCAATTAGGACATAACAAATAGCCTAGAGAAAACAGGCCACACAGTGACAACCAATAGCTAGTGGGGAGGATTAAGAGGTGTACGCTCAGGGCCTGCTGTAATTCATGTATGGGGCTCCAGTCCCGATGAAATGTTGTATAAATCTTGCGCAAGGGAAAATCTTTATTGACATATACCCATCACATATCACATGTCAATCTCAGCGGATCTCATTGGCGGTTACACAGTACCTGCATTAACTCATCAAGTTTGCATATGTTACAATGCAAAGTAAAGATTCACTTTCACAGTTGAGAGCACATTTTTCATATATGCAGCTGCTACATACAAATGTTACACGTTATGGCATCACTAATTAAAATCAAATATATCTGCATAATGATTCATTTAACTTTCATACTTACACATACATACATTTTGCTAATAATACTTTTGTAATTTTACTTAACTAACAATTTGAATGCATCGTGATTTACACTCTCTACTTAAATAATCTGAATACCTGAATATATAAGTAACAAATAAATATGTCTGTCAGTTAGAAAAGTAGTAGAAAAGAGTACCAAAGCGAGGCAGATGTATATCCTTCCTAATGATAGGCCTAATAAACACAGACGTTTGAATAAAATGTCATCAGTAGAAAGCGGAACATAAAGCTCCCGCACTTCCACTGTCGGAACTTAACAGTGTGACATCCAGCGGAAGTAAACAAAACAAACGCCAGTAGCGTTAGCTGCATGTAGTGAATTAGCTGGAAGACGATATTGTAGTCACAGCGTAGATATTTATTTAATTTGTAATTAAGCAACAATGTCTTCAGTTGAGTGTTTGAGAGACTTTGTCAACGAGCGACTAATTGCTGCTGCAGAAGAAATACTCGGAGTTTTTAAAAAAACTATCGTCGGGTACGAAGAAGAGATCGATCGTCAGCGCAGACTGCTGGATATCTTTTGGAAACCCGAAATAAAGTTACACAGGATAGGTGTGTAAAACTTATTTATTTTAATAACACAAATCAGAGGGTTTTTTTGTATTTTTAATCCAAAGTGTTTAAATATATACTAGTACTAATTTGCTTGCATGGCTGCCAAGTTTGCAATTTAGTTTGGAGTGAGATTTTTCTTCTTCTTCTTCTGTTGTGTTTTTTGGCGGTTGACGTCCCTAATTGCGCATTACCGCCACCTACTGAATTTTAACAGCTTCACAGTTTAAACTTTTACCAGTGTCCACCCAACGTGATCCCATGCCATAGTCACTTCTATAACCCAGACCCCATTGTCTGAGTTGGTGCAACTCCTTCCCTCAGTGTAACATCCAGATCCTCTCCAGATATGTCCTCAACATTCAAGAATCTTCTTGCCGCATCCAGCACCATCTTAATCCTTTCTGACTTCCCCTTCATTTCAGCCGCACAGTTTATAACCATGGCAATAAATGCCAGAAATCGCTTCTTGTCCATACTGATGTTTTGCTCATCTCCATTTCCTTTCTTCTCCTTTTCCTTTTGAACTACCACCCTTTCACCGTTCCTCTCCATACTCTTAACAGCTTCCGCATATGACAATCCCTTTTCCGCTCTGATCTTATTCATTTTCATTTCCTTAATTCTTTTTGGACATTGTGCTGATCCCGTATAGTGGTTTCCCTCGCAGTGCAGGCACTTTGCTTTCTCTTTCTCCACTTTACACTTCTCCACATTACAATTGTCCTTCCCACATCTTCTGCCTCCTCTACATACTGCCGCAACATGTCCATATTCCTGACAGCAGAAACATCTGAGAGGAGCTCTTTCATATGGCCTCACCCTGTAGCACACATAATCTAGGTACACTCTTTCTGGTAATTCCCCCTCAAAAGTCAAACACACTGAGTTACTGTCCTCCTTCTCCCCATTTCTGCCTTCTTGCCTCACACACACCTTCAACATCCCGAAATGACTCGTCCTCCACCGACTACTACTCCCTTCTTCTTTACTTCTGCTCCGAGTGGGAAGCAGTCCACACTGCTATAACCTCCAAATGCACGAATCTTCAGGGCTTTATCTCTCTGACGCTTTGACACACATTCAATGATAACCATCCCACTTCTTGTTATCCTGACCGATCTGACATCTCTGAGCTTTCCTCCTACAAACCTTCCGACCTCATGTGGATTCTTGAAAATGCCGTCTGTTTGTGTCACAGCTATCATCCCAACAAGATACTTTTCCTCTTTCTGACCAGATTCACTTGAGTTACTCTTCTTCCTTTTCTTTTTCTTTTCAAATCCTCTCGAATCCTTGTTTCTAATTTCGCGCTCTGATTCCTCCTCTGACTCCATTTCCGCCTTCCTTCCTGGTCTCTGCTAGCTTGGAGTGAGATTCGGTCTCGGTGCATCTTATGAGTAGGTTTTCTGTGACGTTACCCACCGCAGGGGTCGGGGTCATCACTCCTCAACCCCTGGGAATTTTGTTTAAAAAGTTCAGCAGCCAAATTCACAATTTTAAAGCATGTATAGAAAAACTAGGTCAATAATAATGGTCAGCATACTTGCCAACCTCCAGACATCATAGCCAAAATCAGGAGAGAAACCTAACCAGGGTATCTGGGGATCTTCCCCCAGAAAATTGAAAAATGGGACTCTCTGGAGAATCTGGAGGGTTGGCAAGTAGGTACATCTACAAACACTGTATGAAAAGTAAATGAATGAGGAAAAACACATTGTTCAAAGACTTTGAAGAATTTTGTTCAGAAAACAAACAAACTAGATTTTATTAAACTAGAAAGCCAGCCTAGAAATAGAAGAGAAGGGTTCTGTAAAAATCTGATGTTCAGACTTTGTCCTGTGTGCAGAGAAAGCCTATTTGACATATAATATATTTTTTCATGAAGGAGTGGCTATGAGGCTTCCTTCTTATTTGGCGTGAGATATGAGAGATAGATTTGAGAACGAGCGTGTTGGCAACCCTGCATAATATTAACCAAAAATGTAAAATAATGTTATATTAGCTAGTAGATTTCAGCATTGAGGTAAAATTACACTCATGATTTTGCATAGGCATAAACCTAAAAACCTATTATTGGGAATCTTGACAAAGTTTCAGAATGACAGACAGAGCGTCCCTGTACCATAGTAACTCACTCTCATTTCTGCCTGTGTGGACACGGCGCGAGAGAAGAGATGCTGTACAGCTGCTAGAAGAGCCGCTGACTGAAATTACTCTGAGCAGCATGCATGTGAATAAATTACAATATAATAGATATGTGGATATTTCTTGCTTTCCCCCTGATGGTCTGAATAATTCGCTGTTGCGTTATCAATTAGCCTATAAATTTGTTTTTCGCTGCGTGAGAAAATGGACGTGGCGTGAGAACATGTGAAAAGTGTCAATTGCGTGAGTCTCACAGTCTATGCGTGAAACTTGGCAGCTCTGTTGCATGTATGTGTTTTTTTTTCTTTACCATCACAGTAGTATCCTATTCCTTTTGTTCTCTGTCCCTCCAGAGCTCCCACAGCAACATGTCTGTAAGGAGGAAGAGGTTGTGGCTGACCAGCAGCTCTGTATTCAGGAGAGGAACTCCAGTCTGGACCAAGAGGACCCAGAGCCTCCACAGATTAAAGAGGAACAGGAGGAACTCTGCACCAGTCAGGAGGGAGAGCAGCTTGTACTGAAGCAGGAGACTGATGCCTTTATGTTTACTCCTACTGATGAGGAAAGTGACCACAGTGAACCAGAACCAAACAGGGACCAGCAGCTCCTCTCTCACAACTCTCATGTAGCTGAGAGCCAAGATCAGAAAGGAGGCAAGCATGAAGACTCAGGATCAACTAGAGATGCAGAACCAGAACCAGAACCACAGAAGAGACAGCACAAAAGCAGAAGTCAAAGTAACAATGTATATAACCCTGACTCAGAGATTCACTGTAATACTCACACAGGTAAATGGTCTTTCAAATGTGACACATGTGGAAAAGATTTTAATTTTAAGTCAACATTGCAGAGACACCTGAGAAGTCACACAGGTGAGAAGCCATATTCTTGCAAAACATGTGGGAAAAGATTCAGTCGCCGATCAGAATTGAACACTCATATAAGAACACACACAGGTGAGAAGCCGTATTCTTGCAACACCTGTGGGGAAAGATTCAGTCGCCGATCAGAATTGAACACTCATATAAGAATCCACACAGGCGAGAAGCCGTATTCTTGCAAAACATGTGGGAAAGATTTCCGATTTGGGAGTGAGTTGAGAGTTCACATGAGAATCCACACAGGTGAGAAGCCGTACCTTTGCAAGACGTGCGGGGAAGGATTCAGTGTCATGTCAGTATTCAAAAGGCATATGAGAATCCACACAGGTGAGAAGCCACATTCTTGCAAAACATGTGGGAAAGAGTTCCGATTTGGGAGTGACTTGAAAGTCCACATGAGAATCCACACAGGTGAGAAGCCATATTCATGCAAAATATGTGGGAAAGATTTCAGATCTAGCAGTCATGTTAAAGTTCACATGAGAAAGGCACACAGAGATGAGAAGCCGTATTCTTGCTAAACTTGTAGGAAAAGATTCTGTCGGATGCCAGACTTGAAAAGGCTCATAAGAATTCCTACAGATGAAAAGCTGTATACTTGCAAAACATGTTTCAGACGTGGTGACTTGACAGTCCACATGAGAAGAGCCCACACTGGTGCCAAGCCATATCACTGCAACACCTGTGGGAAAACATTCTCTGGAGCGTCTGGTTTTGCCAAGGCATATAAGATCACCTGACCGCAGGTAACCTTGTATTTGCAAAGTATGTGAGAGACGATTCAGTTCTAGTGGCTCACAGAAGTGAGGAGCCACATAACTGCAGCACTTGCACTTGGAAAAGTTTTACTCAAATCACATACTTGAAAAAACACCTGAGGATCAATATACACAGGAGAAACCATCGAGCTGAAACTCCTGTGGAGACGTGTTCACCTGCTGAATGAAATACGCCTTTACAATACTGTAGCTACGTCTCTCTAACTGAATGTATACAATTTCGCATTGATAAGGTCACAATATCTTAGTGTAATGAAGTAATACATTGTCAAGAATGGCATCAATTTTTGTTGAATTATCCTTGTTTTCGTCCTTCATATTACTGTATTACTCATATTTCTGACAGCAACAGTATTTCTTTTGTAATCTCCCAAATCTTTGAAATGTTGTTGCAAAGTGAGTTCATAGTTCCTACAAATGTTCTACCTGTTAAATGAATATTGAGTTTTACAATTTTTATACGCTACCTCTGTTCTATAAGATGATTGTGAACTCCGATGTTGAAGCTGAGAAACCCTCTCTCTAGTGGTGTTGGGTCACTTCTGTTGTCATCCTGCCAACTGGTCTCTTTTCCTTTTTGTCTGCAGTGTGTCCTTTGATTTCATACTTGTATGTATTTTGTTATTGGTTCAACTTGATACACTTATTGTTTGGGGGGGCTTTAGAGGTGACAAACAAATTGTAGATGGTGTGCTACATGGTGTTGTGTTGTGCTATGCTCTCGACCTCATGTATTTATTCTAACAATGAAGCAAATCTTAGATATTGGAACAGTAACTCTTAAGTAACATAGCTAACTTTTTAACGTTTTATTTTATTAAACGCTAGGACGTTACTTTTACTTTTGTAAAACATGTTGTGAGCTTAGCTACCAGCTAAATAAACACCAACAATTGTTGTACCACTGACACTGTCAGTGTAGGAGTGGCAGCACAGACCAAGACAACACATGTGACACACCAGTCCTATTGCTAAATGAAATCTTGCTCTCAATGTGACTTCCTGATTCAATACAGTTAAGAAACGTTCTGTATGAATATGTTTGTTGGTAAATGTCTATATTTTTTTAAAAATCCACTGCATGTGATAAAATGAAAGCTTCCTGTGGCAGGTGAAAGAGTGAAGTTGTACGCACATCACTATAGGTGCGAAGCTATTAAAATTTGCTAATGAGCAGAGTGACCACTGCACTTTAACTCCAAACAACACTATTTTTACTTACAATGCATTTCTTACCCTAATTTTCACAGTTTGAATAAAGTGAAACCCACCTTTTATCACATAACCCCTCATCTTGGATTAGCTGTTTGTATATATGTGATGAAACAAAAATTGAAAAGATTTTAATAATATTTTGATCTGACTAAGAATTAATTTGGATTAAAACAGATTCAAATAGTTAAAATAAAAGTGTTGATTAGAGGTGGTAAAAAATGGTAGAGGGTTCCTAATGGGACGTAAACTTACATTCATAACATGTTACAACAAGATATTCAGACTTTATTTGCACTTGTTACACCTATGAACAAATATGATCAAAGAAATGTAATTAAAAGATGACAAAGATGCAAAACCATTTTTCAGTTTGGGCAAACCTAAAAATTTTATCCTATAATAGAGGTGGGTTTTTAGCTGACCCATGGACACAGAGTTACTTATAGCAGCTCAGCTATGTATGTAAGGTCTGTATTTCTACACATCAGTGTAGCAGTGGTGACCCCAATTCTACAGCTTTCACAGAACTGAATGAACTTTTCCTAACCTTCCTGTTCACAAGACCTTTGGGTCATAAAACAGGCCTGCGGGACTCACGGAGGATAACCAATGGAATGTTGAGTGCCAACTGGTGATGAATGTAAACCACTTTATTAATTTACGACCTGTTTTCACGGGTACTGCACGGCACCGACCCAGCACTGACCCTTTTAAGGGCTAATATCCCATGGTCAGGACAGTGTCTGGATCAAGGACTCACACAGGAAGGACCCGCCTGCGTTTCTAATACTACAAATGTTAGAACGGTGAGAATGCCCGAGAGCACCAGGGAGCTCTGCATGACAAATGGCACTGACTGGTGGAATTTCTGCAATAAACACGAACAACAACATAATTGTCTTTCCTGTATTTTATTCAAGCGTTTGCAAACAGGCTACATGCATACAGAGATCCAGGTCTCCACAGCATTGAGCAACACATGACAGAAAGTCATACATTTTTATACTCTCACTGCCAGAAGGAGCTGTCACCCTACACCCCAAAAACTCAATAATAATATTAATATATTTCCTTATCTCACTAAAGCAGACAATTGTCTACCCCAAGGGGAGGAAGTTAGCAGTTTTCGGTTCCCCATAGGTCATAAATCATAACATCCTGGTGACATCTTGACATTTTCATGACCTCCTTACACAATCAAACCCATTCCAGACAAAGTAAACACATTTCCAGAGTCTAAATTACCTTTTTCTATCACAATTCCCCCTTTTGAGGGGGAATTGCTCACAAAAACTCAAAATAAAACATAAGAATAACCCAGAGACAGAGCAGCTGGAAGACATCAAAGGGAAAGCCAGAAAATATTTTCTCCATAAAATATGATCCAGATCAGAGTCCTGGTCAGAGCCAGCTATAAATCTCCTCAGTATGACAGTTGGGAGCGACTGTCCCTCAGCTCAGTGGCCAGAAGCCACCTTTGCAGCAGCAAGGCATGTATAGTCGATCTGTACACTCTGATGTCGATCAACCAATAGGTGAAAAGTTAACCCCATGACACACAGCCCCCCTCATTTGCATAATGAAATAGAAATGCATAGAGAAATGTAAAAAGAAAAGACAGAAATAAATAAATTTGGGGAAATAAATGGGAGGAAAATGCAAAGGAAAAATTATACACTAATAAATAAATGAATTAATAAATAAATAAACAAATTAATAAATGGAAAATTAAATGGGAAATTAAATACATATGGGAATTAATACAAATGCAAATAAATACAGAACCAAATTAAAACAGAAATAGCAATTTGGTGCATTTAATGGCATATTAATTTTTTTATCGAGTCATTTATTTATTTTGGCAGTTCCAGTCCTCCATACTTAAGAGTGTCCACTGAACTTCAAAGTTTACTGAGCATCTAAATTTTGTTGGTCTAAAAGATACCATTTCCTTTTTAAAAGTAATACAAATATTGCTAAAAAAATGTATTAGGTAATAGTCTGCCTACAGATCTATTATCTACAGATCTAGTATTTGTAACATTTCAACTGTTTCGCATTGTCTGTAGATGTTTAACAGATTATTAATAGAGTATATGTGACAATTCATGAACATACCCTAACCAAAACTCCACAGGTCCACTTTCTCACTGCACATGGAGCTCTCACGCTGTTGTATGCCAAATAAGGAAGCCAGAAAGAAGAACAAATATAATTATATATGTTTAATAAGCTTTCTCTGCACACAAAGACAAAGTCTGAACATCAGGCTTTTTTTCTAGAGCCTAAATCACACTGTTTAGTTGACAGAGGCACACACACAGCCTTACTAAATGTAGAATTTGTGGTAGATCTGTTGTTTTGGATTGCATTAAATTGTAAAAAAAAAAAAAAAAAAAGTGCCCAAGGAGTGTGTGTTTGAAATAATAAGATGAATCATGATAATAAGCGTTTATTTACTAAACGCTTATTTATATTGCAACATTTATCGACTGACATGTGATCCCAGACTTATTCACACTACTAATGACTCCCCCCCTTCCCCCGACTGTAACCTCTGCTGTGTGCCTGACTGCTGACCAGGTGAGAGGACAGCTGATGAAACTCCACTCAAACAAGGCTGCAGGCCGCGATGGAGTTAGCCCCGGGGTGCTAAAAGCCTGTGCCCCCCAGGTATGTGGGGTCCTTTAACATGTCTTCACCCTGAGACTGAATCTCCAAAGGGTCCCTGTTATGTGGAAGACATCTTGCCTCATTCCTGTGCCGAAGACGCCGCGTCCCAGTGGCTCCAAGGACTACAGACCGGTGGCACTGACCTCCCACATAATGAAGACCCTGGAGAGACTAGTGCTGGAACAGCTGCAGCCCATGGTCAGACCCCTCCTAGACCCCTTTCAGTTCGCCTACCAGCCCCGGCTGGGAGTTGAGGACGCCATCATCTTCCCACCCGCTCCATGACGTGCTGGTCAAACAAAGGAGCACCTTCAGCGGAAGACTCATCCCCCCAAAAAGCACCACAGAGCGCCACAGGAAGTCATTCCTGCCTGTGGCCATCAAACTCTTTAACTCCTCCCTCTATGTGTTAGTCTGCATGACCCTAAGTCATTAAACTGGACATTGATCATTACATCTCTGCAATACTTGAAATAATTGTGCAATATCCTGTGTTAATACTCTGGTGCAATATTCTAGTTTTTCCTATTTATTGATATTTATTCATACCTCTATTACTGCTGTGCAATATCCACCGTCTCATAATAATCTTAATAGGCTAAATTTAACTTGACAGTAAATGCACTACTACTTATTACTTATATTATTACATTGTATTATTATACTGTATTATCATTATCAACCGGTAAACCCACTTTGTACTTCACTCATTATTTTATACTTATACCCACCTAGTACTTAATTTTCTGACCTGTATTATAGTGTATTGTATTATATTTTTTGCTAGTACTTTCTCCTGTGTGCACTGACATAAAGACGAGCTGCTGTAACAAAGAGTTTCCCTTCGGAGATCAATAAAGTATTTCTGATTCTGATTCTGATTCAAAGACTTCAGGGCTAAACCCTGGATCTCCACTGACCCTAGAACCGCCCCTGCCTCAAGGAACTGTACTGACACCATTCCTCCATCACCGGCTTTAATTCTGCCACCTCCAAAATTTTTCTGACAACTCTTTCTTTTTTGGAGGACAACATATTCTTATTTTATAAGCTCATTATAAGTTTTTTAAATCTTAACCTGCAAAGTAACTATTGTAACTATAGCTGTCATATATACATTTTGGGGTAAAAGGTGGTGAAGAATACTGCTTACATGTTAACAGTTGTTTCATTACAAAGTGATGCTATTTTCAGTTTTTAGTCTTGTTTCCTGACAGTCTTTTGAAGGGAGTGCACACTAGAACTACTGACAAAATCCACAAGGCGCTGGTCTTTTGAAAAATTAACATTTATGACATTTGGCAAAACAGCCACTGTAGTGCACTCACTGTGAGACAAAGATTCCCGAGATATAAAAGATACTTAAAAGGTTTCCCATGTGTCACATTTTAAAGACTTTTTACCTTTGTGAGTATTGCAGTGAATCTTTAACATGGTAGTTATATACATTGTTAGTGTGACTATTGATTTTGTGAGGACTTGTCTGTGTTTTGGATCTGTATTTGTAGTTGATACAGTCACTACATTCATTGTCCGCAGTGAAAAATATGGTGTAAGTGATACCAAATGGTCTTCTTCTAGCTTTGCTCCAGCTAACCAGGGGAACCTTCAGGTCATCCATCCATACTTAATTAGGTGTAAAACACAGACATGGTACCAAAGTTACACAAACTATAAATAATAAATATAAATAAAAGATATAAAATCTGGAATTATAAGAATACAAAAGCATAGTAAATATGGTTATCTTACGTCACCATACACAAACCACATCACCACCATCAGTCAGACACATAAAAGAGGTAGTGTATAAAAATAGCAAAAAGAAGGCACATTCACATTTAATAAGACTCCTTACATAGTAATATAAAATAGTGATGTCAGTCCTTCTTAAATGTAAAATCTGACTTCTTGCAAAGATGTGTAGGAGGCTTCATATAAAGCTATGAAACAACTTGAGGTACAAACATTTTGAGTCCTTGTTGAACTTCAAACTAAAATAATTCCGAGATGTTTCATAAATAGACATTTGGCAAAACAAACAGCCATCGAGATCACACCATTACTTTAACAGCCACTACTGCGCACTCACTGTGAAACTAACAGTTTTCCTCCATTAGGGAGATTACGATTATTTCAAAGAAATACTGTTGCTAACAGAAATTTAACTAATACAGTCATATCAACGCAAACTTTACACTAAGAAAGTGACATCTCATCTTATGGAAAACACTTTACATTCAGTTACAGAGATGTAGCTGTTGCAAAAGTGTATTTTATTCAGCAGGTGAACACGTCTCCACAGGAGCTTCAGCTCGATGGTTTCTCCTGTGTATATTGATCCTCAGGTGTTTTTACAAGTATGTGATATGAGCAAAAACTTTTCTCACAAGTGTTGCAGTTATGTGGCTCCTCACTTCTGTGAGTTCTTGTGTGTTTTGACCACAAACCACTAGAACTGAATTGTCTCAAACATATTTTTCAAATAGACTACTTCCCTGTATGCGATCTTCTGTGCTTTGACAAAGAAGACGCATCAACATATCTTTTCCCGCAGGTCTTGCAAAGGTACGGCTTCTCACCTGTGTGGGTTCTCATGTGGACTTTCAAGGCACTACTACATCTGAAATGCTTCCCACATGTTTTGCAAGTATATGGCTTTTCACCTGTGTGGATTCTTGTGTGCTTTTTCAAATTTGACATGTGAATGTATCTGTTCCCGCAGCTCTTGCATACATACGGCTTCTCACCAGTGTGAGTTCTCATGTGGACTGTCAAGTGACAACTATGTCTGAAAGCTCTCCCACATGTTTTGCAAGTATATGGCGTCTCACCTGTATGGGTTCTCATGTGGATTTTCAATGCTGAAATGTCAAAGAATCTTTTCTCGCAGGTCGTACAAAGGCATGGCTTCTCACCTGTGTGGATTCTTTTGTGTCTTTTAAATTTTGACATTTCACTGAATTTTTTTCCACAGGTCTTGCAAAGGTACGGCTTCTCACCTGTGTGAGCTCTTTTCATGTGAAGTGTCAAGCCACTGCTAACTCTGAAATCTTTCCCACATGTTTTGCATGAATAAGGTTTCTCACCTGTGTGGATTCTTATATGACGTGATAAATCTGATATCTGACGGAATCTTTTCCCGCAGGTCTTGCAAAGGTACGGCTTCTCACCAGTGTGGGTTCTTATGTGGACCAACAAGCCACTATTAAATCTGAAACCTTTCCCACAAGTTTTGCAAGAATATGGCTTGTCACCTGTGTGGATTCTCATATGAGTTTTCAATGCTGATGTCTCTTTGAATCTTTTCTCACAGGTGTTGCAAAAATATGGGTTCTCACCTGTGTGGGTTCTCAGGTGTATCTGCAAAGATGACTTATACTTAAAAGCTTTTCCACATGTGTCACATTTTAAAGACTTTTTAACTGTGTGAGGATTATGGTGAATCTTTGACATGGTAGAGTTGTATACATTGTTAATGTCTCCATGCTTGCCTCCTTTCTGATGATTGCTTTTGCGAAGTCTTTTCTTTAGTTCTGGTTCTGCATCTCTAGTTGATCCTGAGTCTCCATGCTTGCCTCCTTTCTGATCTTGGCTCTCAGCTACATGAGAGTTGTGAGAGACGAGCTGCTGGTCCCTGTTTGGTTCTGATACTTCAGAATTTTCACGATCAGATTTGTTTTTTAGCCAAGTGATACACAGGCTAGCTGGAAGCTCTGTCTCTGCTGCACTCTGATTTTTGTCAGGATCCAAAAACATAGACTGACTGTGGTCACTTTCCTCATCAGTAGGAGTCAACATAAAGGCATCAGTCTCCTGCTTCAGTACAAGCTGCTCTCCCTCCTGACTGGTGCAGAGTTCCTCCTGTTCCTCTTTAATCTGTGGAGGCTCTGGGTCCTCTTGGTCCAGACTGGAGTTCCTCTCCTGAATACAGAGCTGCTGATCAGCCAGAACCTCCTCCTCCGTACAGACATGTTGCTGTGGGAGCTCTGGAGGGACACAATTTGCAGACATGAGAGCAAATTAGTTACAGTAAATATTTAAACAATTTGGATTATAAATTGGATTCCTCTGTTTTGTGTTATTAAAATAATGAGGTGTTACACACCTATCCTGTGTAACTTTATTTCAGGTTTCCAAAAGATATCCAGCAGTCTGCGCTGACGATCGATCTCTTCCTCGTACTCGACGATAGTTTTTTTAAAAACTCCGAATATTTCTTCAGCAGCAGCAGTTAGTCGCTCGTTGACAAACTCTCTCAAACACTCAACTGAAGACATTGTTGCTTAATTGCAAATGAAATAATTATCTGCGCTGCGACTACAATATCGTCTTCCAGCTAATTCACTACATACATGCAGCTA
Organism: Siniperca chuatsi; assembly: GCF_020085105.1. Lineage (NCBI taxonomy): Eukaryota > Metazoa > Chordata > Actinopteri > Centrarchiformes > Sinipercidae > Siniperca > Siniperca chuatsi. Next base: position 26,504,115 of record NC_058046.1, on the reverse strand, counting down.
ACACTACTAGCGGTTGTGTTGTTTACTTCCGCTGGATGTCACACTGTTAAGTTCCGACAGTGGAAGTGCGGGAGCTTTATGTTCCGCTTTCAAATGATGGTATTTTATTCAAACTTGTTTGTAAGATTTGGCCATAATTTTAGTTTAACCATTAAAAAAATGAACCAACCTTATCAACAGCATATGGAGAAGAAACGGTTATGACTTCATGTCAAATACTTGTATATATTGTGTTGCAGAGATATCTCCTGACATTAACATGCTAACCTGCTAGCCCTGGCCTGTCCTGTGTTGCAATACCACTAATGCCTCGAGAGGCGGCAGTTCCAGCTGGGACATGTGTGCAAGAGGCAAGTTTGCTCAAATAAATGTAGTGGAGTGAAAAATTCAATATTGGCTTCCAAAATGTTGTGGAGTAGAAATATAAAGTAGCATAAAATAGAAATAAGTATATTCAAGTAAAGTTGTTATTACTTTTTATCTTATTTTTGCCATTTATGTATTTTATCATTCACTGTGGTATTTTATTTCTCTCTCTGTGAAGCACGTTGGACCTGGTCCAATTTGGTCTAGATATAAAAAAAACAAGGAAATTGACCCCTTGTTTTGCATTTTCACAAATAGAATAAAGGTTTCACAAATCTGAAATTGTGTTTGTAAGAATGTTTAGCCTTTTCAGGCATTATATAGTCCAGATTTGACAAGTCTAGGTATAGTGGTTTTCGATCTGAACCTGGTCCAATGTGGTCTAGGCATGAAAAAAGCATTGAAATAGCTCCTTTTTTTCATTTTCACAATAGAATAAAGGTTTCACAAATTCAAAAGTGGGTTTCAGACAGCATTAAGGCTTTATCAAAGATGCTCCCACAATGTCTAACAGGCTTTCACAACAATAAGAGGTGAAAAAAGTGGAGGGTATGTCACTCAGCACTGTAAGTGAAGTTTCCCTTAACTTTCCTCTACTTTTTGCCTATTTTACATCCTGTTGGATAGTTTAACAATGTGTCTTATTTTACGAGCTCAATATAAGTTTTATTAAAATCTTAACCTGCAAAGTACATATTGTAACTGTAGCTGTTGGGGGTAAAAGGTGGTGGAGAACTACTGATAAAAGACCACAACACACTGCTATATTGAAAAATGACCTTTTATGACATTTGGCAAATGCTCTTATCCACATGACAATCAGTCACATAACACCAATATCAGAATCAGAAATACTTTATTGATCCCTGAGGGGAAACTCTTTTGTTACAGCAGCTCATCATCACGTCAGTGCACACAGGAATAGAAGTACTAAGCAAAAAATATAATACACTATAATACAGGTCAGATAAATTAAGTACAAAGTGGGTATAAGTATAAAATTAAAATAAGTGTAAAGTACAAAGTGGATTTACCAGTTGAAGATAAGTATGTACAGTATAATACAATGTAATAATACAAGTATTAAGAAATAGTGCATGAACTGTTAAGTGTAGCCTATTAAGATTATAATGAGACGGTGGATATTGCACAGTAGTAATAGAAGTATGAATAAATATCAATAAAAGTTAGTATTAGTAACAGAGGTTCCCGAGATATAGAAGACTGCGATTGTTCTGAGAAATGCTGTTGCTCAAACATACTGTAATGTACGCACATATTGCACAACTGTGAGGTTATACATCTTTTTACTGAAGTGAAACCTTTCCTGCTTCTCACCTGTGTGGATTCTCTGGCGTCTCTACAATTTTGACTTATACTTAAAAGCTTCCTCATGTGTCACATATTAAACACTTTTTACTTGTGCACATATTATAGTGAACCTTAAACATGGTAGAGTTATATCCATTATTAGTGTGACTTGATTTTGTGAGGACTTTTCTGTGTTTTGCATCTGTGTTTCTAGTTGATACGTAGGCATTAACCTACAACTGTTTTGCTAATCAATTAATCTTTTAAATCATTAATAAGAAAACAATCTGCTTTTAGTCTGTTGGTCAGTGAAAGGGAGATTCTTTCATCTTGGATCCAATGAAGTTGAAATCAATCAGGCCACAAGTCGATTCTTAGTTAAAGCTGGTTTATTTTCTCTCATGTTCAGACTGAGTTGAACCAGAGTACCACCCAGAATCTGCCCTGAGATAAGGCACACAGAGGTGTATAGTATGGAGTCAAGTAATTTATGCGGGTACTACATTCTTTGTCCGGAGTGAAAAACATGGTCACAGTGATACCCAATGTTCTTCTTCTAGCTTTCCTCCAGCTAACCAGGGAAATCTTTGGGTCCATCCATACATACTTAAGTGAAAAATAGAGACATGGTAACTTATAAAAGATAATAAAATATATAAAAGTTGATGTGAAATTATTCTAAGGATACAAAAGCATATTAAATATGGTTATCATATGTCATCATACAAAAACCACCTATCAGTCAGACACATAAGTGAGGTAGTGTATAAACATAGCAAAAAAGAAGGCACTTCACATTTAATAGGACTTCTTACATGGAAATATAAAACAGTGATGTCAGCCATTCTCAAATGTAAAATCTGACTTCTTGCAAAGATGTGTAGGAGGCTTCATATAGAGCTATGAAACAACTTGAGGTAGATAGATTTAAAGTCCTTGTTGAACTCTAATGGTTCTATATGTAATATTCATTGCCACTAAATGTCACACTAGAGCACCAGCATCTCAGACCAAAATAATTGGGCGCTACGGCCCACCAGACTCCACTGAGAAAAACAGTAATTTTACCTCGCAGATTATCGTAAAACACCCTTCATTCAAACTGGACAGAAACAAAATAAAACCCACAAAAAATGTTGTTGTTAGTCTTTCCACTGTTTCAACAATCACCAACTCTTATTTGGTCAAAATAAATCCTTAATTCACGGCATTAGATGAGAAAACAAACAGCCATTATATCGCTCTCCTCAAAGCCAACAGTTTCACATGCACACGCAGCCTGATCGGCTACCAAAACAAAGAACAGACAAGATCGGATTATAACACACACAGAAAGTGTGACGTCATTCTCTGCTCAGGACACCATTACTCCACTGTATCTTATATATATGTATACATAGCCTTTAAAGTAAAAATAATACAGCCATCAAGATCACACAATTACTTTAGCAGCCTCCATTTGGGAGATTACAATTATTTCAAAGAAATACTGTTGCTAACTTAAATTTAACTAATACAGTCATATGAAGGTGAACCTTACACTAAGAAAGTGACATCCCATCTTATGGAGAACATTTTACATTCAGTTACAGAGATGGAGCTATTGCAAAAGTGTATTACATTCAGTAGGTGAACACGTCTCCACAGGAGTTTCAGCTCGATGGTTTCTCCTGTGTATATTGATCTTCAGGTGTTTTTTCAAGTATGTGATTTGAGTAAAACTTTTGCCACAAGTGCTGCAGTTATGTGGCTTCTCACTTTGAGTTATTTTGTGTATTGACCACAAACCCCTAGAACTGAATCGTCTCCCACATATTTTGCAAATACAAGGCTACTTGTCTGTATGCAGTTTTATATGCCTTGTCAAATGAGACGCATAAAAAAATCTTTTCCCGCAGGTCTTGCAAAGGTACGGCTTCTCACCTGTGTGGGTTCTCATGTGGCCTGTCAATGTACTACTAAATCTGAAATCTTTCCCACATGTTTTGCATGAATATGGCTTTTCACCTGTGTGGATTCTTGTATGAGTGTTCAATGCTGATGTTTGACAAAATCTTTTCCCACAGGTGTTGCATAGGTACGGCTTCTCACCTGTGTGGATTCTTATGTGGTCTTTCAAGCTTGACCTGATAGGAAATTGTTTCCCACAGGTGTTGCAAAAATATGGTCTCTCACCACTGTGAGCTGTTCTCATGTGGACTATCAAATGACTACTATGTTTGAAAGCCACCCCACATGTTTTGCAAGAATATGGCTTCTCACCTGTGTGGCTTCTCAGGTGTGTCTGCAATCTTGACTTGTACTTAAAATCTTTCCCACAAGTGTCACAAATTAAAGATTTTTTACCCGTGAGAGTATTACTGGGAATCTCTGACATGGTAGAGTTGTATACATTGTTACTATGACTTTCACTTTTGTGATGTTGATTCATTTGTTTTGGCTCTGCAACTTTAGTTGATCCTGAGTCTCCATGCTTGCCTCCTTTCTGATCTTGGCGCTCAGCTGCATGAGAGTTGTGAGAGACGAGCTGCTGGTCCCTGTTTGGTTCTGGTTCACTGTGGTCACTTTCCTCATCAGTAGGAGTCAACATAAAGGCATCAGTCTCCTGCTTCAGTACAAGCTGCTCTCCCTCCTGACTGGTGCAGAGTTCCTCCTGTTCCTCTTTAATCTGTGGAGGCTCTGGGTCCTCTTGGTCCAGACTGGAGTTCCTCTCCTGAATACAGAGCTGCTGGTCAGCCAGAACCTCCTCCTCCGTACAGACATGTTGCTGTGGGAGCTCTGGAGGGACAGAGAACAAAAGGAGCATCATACTACTTCGATGGTGAAGAAAAAATACAGATATGCGAGCAAATTAGTAACAAGTAACGTTATGTTAATGTTATGATTGCTATTATTGTCATTATTGTTTTATTTATTATCAACAGCATCATCATCATTATTATTATTATTATTTTTATTATTATTATTATTTTGGAATAACTAACCTGGTTGTCAATACCACTATATTTAAACCATTGGATTATTTCCAACCCCCCCCCCCATACATTGAAAAACCTCACAAACACTCAGGCACGGGGGACAGGCGAGAAGTGGTTCACTGGGACAGCAGCTCTGTCCCAGGTTGGCACACCTGCACAATGTCCCCCTTCTTTTAATGCACCTTAGACACTACACATAACATACAATAAAAAATAAAAAAAAAAGAATAGGAGAACATAGGTACCGAAAAGATGCGGTACCATCACTCACCCACCATAGTGATGGTGGGTGAGTGATGGTAATGGTGATGACAATGGTAATAAATGGGCATATATATATATATATATATATACACACACACACACACACACCTATACATTTACACATTTTTATTTCACTTCTGGAATTATGGAACTACTAGATTGTTGGTCACTGCACTATTATAGTCTGTACATCTGTCTGTCAATAAAAAAAGAAGAAAAAAAAAGAAACCTCAATTAAGAGGTTAAATGTAGATGCAACTACATTGCGCCTCTGGACTGTGTTACATCCACAAAGGATTTAAATAAATACCTCATGTGCAATAGGAATCGGTGCAATGCAAGAGTGTGTGCAATAGGGATCAGTGCAATATAAGGGTGTGTGCAATAGGGATCAGTGCAATAGGGATCAGTGCAATAGGGATCAGTGCAATAGGGATCAGTGCAATAGGGATCAGTGCAATATGAGGGTGTGTGCAATAAGGATCAGTGCAATGTAAGGGTGTGTGCAATAGGACACTGCAGTAGAAGGGCTTGTGCAATACAGATATGTGTCTTAACTGTTGTCTGTGACCCTTCGACTTGTTTTCTGTTGAATGTTTGTAGTTGTACTAACACGATAAAACCTTGTTTTCCTGTCTCTGTCCAACTGAAGTGTACTGTATGTTCTTATCTTTCTGTTAACCTGCCAGGGGGTCTGCAGATGGAAATTAGCCTTAGGCTATAATCTGGCATATTTACATTTGTGTAAATGTTCATTAATATGCATTGTTCCCCCCTTTCTTTAAATAAATAAATAAAAATAAAATAAAAATGAGAAAAAAAGTAACAAGTAACGTTATTCACTTAAACAAATTGGATTATATATAAATCGATTCCTCTGTTATTAAAATATTATTAAATTTTACACACCTATCCTGTGTAACTTTATTTCGGGTTTCCAAAAGATATCCAGCAGTCTGCGCTGACGATCGATCTCTTCCTCGTACTCGAAGATAGTTTTTTTAAAAACTCCGAATATTTCTTCAGCAGCAGCAGTTAGTCGCTCGTTGACAAACTCTCTCAAATACTCGACTGAAGACATTGTTGCTTAATTACAAATTAAATAATTATCTGCGCAACGACTACAATATCGTCTTCCAGCTAATTCAACATATACATGCAGCTAACGCTACTAGCGCTTGTGTTGTTTACTTCCGCTGGATGTCACACTGTTAAGTTCCGACAGTGGAAGTGCGGGAGCTTTATGTTCCGCTTTCAACTGAGGGCATTTTATTCCAACTTGTGTGTTGAGTATCAGTAGGAAGGATGTACATCCACCTCGCTTTGATACTCTGCTCTACTACTTTTAACTGACAGACGTGTTTTTTGTTACTTCGCAGATACATAGACAGATATAGACTATACAGATATAGAAGTGGTGAAAGAAGTATTCAGGGGGCAACCTGCAAACAGAGTTGGGAGATGCAGTGTTGTCCCGTCTTCCTCCATTTTAGGGATCACACTTTCAATGAGTAGGCCTACCCATAAAACTGCAATTACTAACACTACTATGGTACCATAGCAGTATTAAACATTATTTTTCAGCCATGTTATCAATATCATACTAATAACTAATAACAATCAGAATAACAGGCAAATAGTAAGTAAGTAAATAGTATCAATAACGATTAGTAAAATTATCCTAATTCATTGAAATAATAGTCATAATACAGTAATTATACAGTAAAAAAATAACAAAACAATCATATCTAAAAGCATAATTGTTGGTTTTAACACACTATTACACTGTAAATCACCATTTTGAGGGCCAACTGTCACCACTTTTCATTTTAACGACACCCAAAGAAGTCTAAATAAATATATATTATCCCTCAAAACATAAGCAGGCCATACACAGCCGTACCAACATATACCCTGTTTCTGCTAAATGCTTGAAACTAAGCAGGTGTATGCTTGGCTAGTACTTGGATGGGAGACCTCCACACTGCTCCCACCCATCCGCAGTTCTCTGCTTCAAATTGTGAAGAACTTGCATTGTTTTTTCATAACAAAATAACTTCAATTAGAGTCAGTACTGCTGCTGATGTAAACACAGATGACCTCAGCACACCCTGTAAAACAGATGGAAAATTCACCTGTATTACATTAACTGAGCTTTACAAATCTGTCACTGAGTGTAACTCCTCCACCTCATGTATTGACCGTGTACCTACAGCATTTTTTAAGCGGGTGTTTGATGGTGTTTCTAGTCATATCCTGATGATTATGAATACATTTCTACCCAGATGCCTTCAAAACAGCTATTATAAAACCCTTACTAAAGAATCCCAACCTACACTGGTAATGCACTCACCAGCTATAGGCCGATATCCAGTTCATTAGTAAGATACATGAAAAGATAGTTTCAGTGCAAATAAACTCCTTTGTTAAAGAAAATAATATCCAGGAGGAATTTCAATCAGGCTTTTGAACATACCAAGGCACTGAAACTGCTGTTACTAACATAATCAGCAACCTCAGACTAAGTTCTGATGAAAATAAGGTCTCAATTCTTGTCCTCTTAGACCTATGTTTGATACGATTGACCATGATATCTTAATCGTCTTGAAAAGTTGGAAAACATACATCAAAGGGAGGAAGTTTTATGTCAGTCTTGGAGATCATGTGTCTGAGAAATATGACATCTGTTTTGGGGTTGCACAAGGGAGGTGCCTTGGTCTATTACTATTCTAATGATACATACTGCCACTTGGTGACATCATTAGAGAGTACAATGTATGTTTCCATAGTTATGCGGATGACACGCGCCTGTACATCTCTGCTGAACCAAATGATGCTGCAGCTATAAACTCCATTACTACCAGTCTTTTGGCAATACATAAATGGATGAGCAATAATTTCTTAAAGTTAAATGAGGACAAAACTGAAATCCTACTAGTCGGCCCTTAAACAAAAAGCTAAATACTGTTTAAATTTCTGGGGAAACTGACTGCCTGGATTAAGCCTGAGGTTACAAGTGTTGGTGTTATCCTAGATTCAGATCTAAGCTTCAAGTTCCACATTAACTAGGTGACGAAAACATGATTTTTCCACCTTAAAAAGTACGACCATTTATAAATCAAAAATGAAATGCTGCGATTACTGTAATGCACTTTTTACTGGCTCCCGAAAAAAAAAACACAGAGACTTAAGCTCATTCAAAACTCTGCAGCTCGGCTATTAACCAGAATGACGAGGAGACAGCACATTTGTCCAGTTTTAGCTGCTCTGAACTGGCTTCCTGTAACATTTAGAATTCATTTTAAGGTCCTTCCATTACATACAAAGCCCTTAATGGGCTAGGACCAAGCTACATTGCTAACTCTCTTGTTCACTACTTGCCTTCAAGAACACTGCGATTGTCTGCTGCTGGTTTATTGGAGGTTCCCAGCAACAGCCGATGCTATGGAACACACTACCTATATATATCAGGGACGCCATCTCGTTAAATATTTTTAAAAGAAAGCTCAAAAGTTTTTTCACTTTAGCCTTTAACGGGATATGACTTTCCTCAATCAGGCACGAAACTCTAGCAGTGCATAAATGCGAAGCAAAGAGCTTCGCATTTATGCACTGCTGCACTTCTTCTAAAATGCTGTATGTTACTAGATTTTATGTATTCCACTGTTTAACTTAATTTTTATTCATTTATTTGTATTATTGTTATTTAGCGGGTTTTATTTCCCACCTGTTATGCATTCATCATTTTTATGTTACAATTACAATGTTATCATTCTATGTCTATTTTCATGTGAAGATGCACGTATTCTATTCTCATCTTATTTTTACTCCATCTTATTTTACATTAACTATGGCAGTTTATCCCCTCCCGCACTTCCACTGTCGGAACTTAACAGTGTGACATCCAGCGGAAGTAAACAACACCACCGCGAGCGTTAGCTGCATGCATGTAGTGAATTAGCTGGAAGACGATATTGTAGTCGCAGCGCAGCGAATGATTTCATTTGTAATTAAGCAACAATGTCTTCAGTTGAGTGTTTGAGAGAGTTTGTCAACAAGCGACTAACTGCTGCTGCTGAAGAAATATTCGGAGTTTTTAAAAAAACTATCGTCGAGTACGAGGAAGAGATCGATCGTCAGCGCAGACTGCTGGATATCTTTTGGAAACCCGAAATAAAGTTACACAGGATAGGTGTGTAAAACTTCATTATTTTAATAACACAACTGTGTATATATAATTAAAATTGTTTAAGTGAATACTGGTACTAAATTGCTCTCATGTCTGCATGTTTTTCTTCACCATCACAGTAGTATCACACTCCTTTTGTTCTCTGTCCCTCCAGAGCTCCCACAGCAACATGTCTGTACGGAGGAGGAGGTTCTGGCTGACCAGCAGCTCTGTATTCAGGAGAGGAACTCCAGTCTGGACCAAGAGGACCCAGAGCCTCCACAGATTAAAGAGGAACAGGAGGAACTCTGCACCAGTCAGGAGGGAGAGCAGCTTGTACTGAAGCAGGAGACTGATGCCTTTATGTTGACTCCTACTGATGAGGAAAGTGACCACAGTGAACCAGAACCAAACAGGGACCAGCAGCTCATCTCTCACAACTCTCATGTAGCTGAGAGCCAAGATCAGAAAGGAGGCAAGCATGGAGACTCAGGATCAACTAAAGATGCAGAACCAGAACTAAAGAAAATAAATCACAAAAGCAGAAATCACACAAACAATGGATGCAACCAAACCATGTTGAAGATTCACCATAATCCTCACACAGGTGAAAATTCTTTCAAATGTGACACATGTGGAAAAGGTTTTAAGCATAAGTCAAAATTGCAGAGACACCAGAGCGTCCACACAGGTGAGAAGCCGTACCTTTGTAAGACCTGTGGGAAAAGATTTGGTTACATGTCAGTACTGAAAACGCATATGCGAATCCACACAGGCGAGAAGCCATATTTTTGCAAAACATGTGGGAAAGGTTTCAGAGCTAGCAATGTCTTGAAAGTCCACATGAGAGTCCACACAGGTGAGAAGCCGTACCTTTGCAAGATCTGCGGGAAAAGATTCAGTCAGACATCAGCACTGAACACTCATATACGAATCCATACAGATGAAAAGCCATATATTTGCAAAAAATGTGGGAAAACTTTCAGATGTGGTGGTGGCTTGGTGGTCCACATGAGAAGAGCCCACACTAATGAGAAACCATACTATTGCAAGACTTGTAGTAAAAGATTCAATGACACGTCTGCACTGAAAACTCACATGAGAATCCACACAGATGAGAAGCCAGATTCTTGCAAAACATGGGAGAGTTTTCAGATTTAACAGTGCCAGACAATCCACATGAGAAGAGCCCACACAGGTGAGAAGCTGTACCTTTGAAACATCTGCAGGAAAAGATTCAATGATGCGTCTCATTTGACAGAGCGTATAAAATCACATACATCCAAGTAGCCTTGGATATGTAAAATATCTTTGAGACGATTCAGTTCAAGTGGTTTGTGGACAAAACACAGGAAGAACTCACAGAAGTGAGGAGCCACATAATTGCAACCCTTGTGGGAAAAGTTTTACTTAAATCACATACTTGAAAAAACACCTGAGGATCAATATACACATCTCTGTAACTGAATGTAAAATGTTTTCCATAAGATGAGATGTCACTTTCTTAGTGTAAAGTTCACCTTCATATGGCTGTATTAGGTATTTCTGTTAGGAACAGTATATCTTTGAAACAACCCTAATCTCCCACATTGAGGAAAAATGTTAGTTTCACAGTAAGTGCACAGTAGTGGCTGTTAAAATAATGGTGTGATTTGGATGACCGATTGTCGTGTGGATAAGAGCATTTGCCAAATGTCATAAATGGTCATTTTCAAAAGACCAGAGTTTTGTGGTTTTTGTCAGTAGTTCTTTTGTGCCATCAGTTAAAAAGACAGATACAGGAAACATAACTAAAAACTGAAAATAGTGTCACTTTTGTAATAAAACAATTGTTAACATGTAAGCAGTATTCTTCACCACCTTTTATCCCAAAACATTTATATGACAGCCATAGTTACTTTGCAGGTTAAGTTTTAAGAAATAAACATATATTGACCTAATCCAATGGGATGTAAAATGGGAAAACTGAGTTCCACCTTGACTAGCTGCTACATATTACATATTGTTATCAGTAATTAAGATAAAATATTATATAAGTATGTGGCACTGACAGAGGCCATTATGCACAAAGGTTAATTTAACGTTTCTTACATGAAATATACTGTATTTTTCTAATAATAGGCTATTTTACTTAACTAACATTTTGAATGCACTATGAGTAAAACTAGTATATCTATCTGCATACTTATTCCACCACAGTTTATTTGTTTTTTGTATGCAAAATCATTATCTGTGAAGTAACACGTCTGTCAGTAAAAAGTCGTAGAAAAGAGTACCACAACGAGGTAGATGTACATCCTTGGTACTGATATTAAACACACGCACAAACAAGTTTTGAATAAAATGCCTTCAGTTGGAAGCGGAACATAAAGCTCCCGCACTTCCACTGTCGGAACTTAACAGTGTGACATCCAGCGGAAGTAAACAATACAACCGCTAGTAGCGTTAGTTGCATGTATGTAGTGAATTAGCTGGAAGACGATATTGTAGTCGCAGCGCAGAGAATTATTTCATTTGCAATTAAGCAACAATGTCTTCAGTTGAGTGTTTGAGAGAGTTTGTCAACGAGCGACTAATTGCTGCTGCTGAAGAAATATTCGGAGTTTTTAAAAAAACTATCTTCGAGTACGAGGAAGAGATCGATCGTCAGCGCAGACTGCTGGATATCTTTTGGAAACCCGAAATAAAGTTACACAGGATAGGTGTGTAAAACTTAATACTATTTTAATAACAGAGGAATCGATTTATATATAATCCAAATTGTTTAAGTAAATAACGTTACTTGTTACTAAATTGCTCATGTCTGCAATTTTTCTTCACCATCACAGTAGTATCATGCTCCTTTTGTTCTCTGTCCCTCCAGAGCTCCCACAGCAACATGTCTATACGGAGGAGGAGGTTCTGGCTGACCAGCAGCTCTGTATTCAGGAGAGGAACTCCAGTCTGGACCAAGAGGACCCAGAGCCTCCACAGATTAAAGAGGAACAGGAGGAACTCTGCACCAGTCAGGAGGGAGAGCAGCTTGTACTGAAGCAGGAGACTGATGCCTTTATGTTGACTCCTACTGATGAGGAAAGTGACCACAGTCAGTCTATGTTTTTGGATCCTGACAAAAATCAGAGTGCAGCAGAGACAGAGCTTCCAGCTAGCCTGTGTATCACTTGGCTAAAAAACAAATCTGATCTTGAAAATTCTGAAGTATCAGAACCAAACAGGGACCAGCAGCTCGTCTCTCACAACTCTCATGTAGCTGAGAGCCAAGATCAGAAAGGAGGCAAGCATGGAGACTCAGGATCAACTAGAGATGCAGAACCAGAACTAAAGAAAAGACTTCGCAAAAGCAATCATCACACGAACAATGGATGCAACCCTACAATGTTAAAGATTCACTGTAATACTCACACAGGTGAAAAGTCTTTCAAATGTGACAATTGTGGGAAAGCTTTTAATTATAAGTCAAAATTGCACAGATACCTGAACATCCACACAGGCGAAAAGCCATATTTTTGCAGCACCTGTGGGAAACTATTCATAGAGACATCAGCATTGAAAACTCATATAAGAATCTATACAGGTGAGAAGCCATATTCTTGCAAAATGTGTGGGAAAGGTTTCAGATTTAATAGTGGCTTGTTGGTCCACATGAGAATCCACACAGGTGAGAAGCCATATACTTGCAAAACATGTGGGAAAGATTTCAGCCGTAATGGTGACTTGACAATCCACATGAGAAGAGCCCACACAGGCGAGAAGCCATATCTTTGCACAATCTGCGGTAAACGATACTTTGACGCGTCTCATTTAGCAAAGCACAGAAGATCGCATACAGGGAAGTAGCCTTGTATTTGCAAAATATTTGGGAGACGATTCATTCTAGTGGTTTGTGGTCAAAACACACAAGATCTCACAGAAGTGAGGAGCCACATAACTGCAACACTTGTGAGAAAAGTTTTTGCTCAAATCACATACTTGAAAAAACACCTGAAGATCAAAATACACAGGAGAAACCATCGAGCTGAAGCTCCTGTGGAGACGTGTTCACCTGCTGAATAAAATACACTTTTGCAACAGCTACATCTCTGTAACTGAATGTAAAGTGTTTTCCATAAGATGAGATGTCACTTTCTTAGTGTAAGGTTCACCTTCATATGACTATTAGTTATATTTCTGCAACAGTATTTCTTTGAAATAATCGTAATCTCCCAAATGGAGGAAAACTGTTAGTTTCACAGTGAGTGCGCAGTAGTGGCTGTTAAAGGTGTGATCTCGATGGCCGTTTGTTTTGCCAAATGTTTATGTTTATGATACATCTCAGAATCAATTTAGTTTAAAGTTCAACAAGGACTCAAAATGTTTGTTTCATAGTTCTATATGAAGCCTCCTACACATATTACCATGTAAGAAGTCCTGTTAAACATGAACGTGCCTTCTTTTTGCTATTTTTATACACTACCTCACTTATGTGTCTGACCAACAGAATAAAATCAACATTTTTCCATTTCTTGATAAATTACTTAAAAGATTAATTGATTATCAAAATAGTTGCTGGTTAATGTCAATTAATTTTAAGGAATGGCATGGAGACTCTGTATCACTTAGAAACACAGATCCAAAACACAGAAAAGTCCTCACAAAATCAATAGTCACACCAACGATGTATATAACTACCATGTTAAAGATTGACTGTAATATTCACAAAGGTAAAAAGTCTTTAAAATGTGACACATGGGAAAGCTGTTAAGTACAAGTCAAAATCGCAGAGACACCAGAGCATCCACACAGGTGAGAAGCCATATTTTTGGAAAACGTGGGAAACACTTCAGATCTAGCAGTAACTTGAAAGGGCACATGAGAACTCACACAGGTGAAAAGCTGTATCACTGCAGGACAGTGGTTTCAGGTGTAGTCGGACCCATGCAGGCGAGAAGCCGTACACTCAAAAAAAAAAAAAAAACGTGCAAGTGGTTTAAGTTCAGTGAAAATACAGTATGTATAACCCCACAGTGTTGCAATAGGTGCGTCTTTGTGTTTTCATACACTAAATTTGAAACACCATTTCTCAGAACAATCACAGTCTTCTATATATTGGGAATATTTTTTTCACAGTAGCGGCTGTTAAACTTATGGTGTGATGTGGATTATCGATTGTCGTGTGGATAAGAGCATTTGCCAAATGCCATAAATGGTCATTTTTCAGCTTCTTGTGGTTTTTGTCAGTAGTTCTAGTGTGCAATCAGTTAAAAACACTGACAGGCTGATGTAGATACAGTTTGATGGTCAGGAAACAAGACTAAAAACTGAAAATAGCATCACTTTTATAATGAAACAGTTGTTAACATGTAAGCAGTATTGTAGTTCTTAACCACCTCTCAGAAGACAATATTTTAAGTTTTACCCCAAAATATTTAGATGGCAACTATATTTAAAATAGTTACTTTGCAGGATTAAGTTAAAAGAAAAATGAACTTTAATGAGCTTATAAAATCAGATGCGTTGTTAACCTATCTGTAAAATCGGTCAAACTGAGCTCCACCTCGACTAGATGCTACATACAAATGTTACATCTTATGGCATCAGTAATTAAAATAAAATATATAATTATATGGCTTTAAATACTTCAAATATGTTTTGCCAATAATACTGACATACTTTTCCTCAAATAACATTTTTAGTGCATGTGAATTAAGGTTGTCAAAAGTATTGATACTTAGATACTTTTTCAATACCACGTGTTTAAAACAATACGATATCAGTTATAGTGTCGAAAGTATCGAAGGCATAAAAAACCTGTATACTACAATCAGATTTTACTGATGAGGAAAGTGACCACAGTGAACTAGAACCAAACAGGGACCAGCAGCTCCTCTCTCACAACTCTCATGCAGCTGAGAGCCAAGATCAGAAAGGAGGCAAGCATGGGCAGAAGTACAAAGAGCAGTTGTTTCAAGTGCAGCAGTTGCAGTAAAGTGTATTATTCCTTGGCAGCGTTAAATTCTCAAAAGAAAACCTACAATGATAAAAAACCTTTGAAATGACACTTGCATTAAAGAGTTCAAGCATAAGATCAGTTTTAAAAGACACACGAAAACTCACACAGGGAAACTGCCTTACGCATACAGGTTTTGTGGAAGACAATGTATAAGTACAGTCCATTAAGTGCAGAAATACATACTAATTGTGGACAGTATAAACTGTGTACTAATGTATTTTTAGCTGTCAGTATACAAGAGGAAATCAACATACCTTGCATTTTTATAGGAAATGATACAATATGTCTGCTGTCAGATGACAGTTAAACTGCAACTTTAGAATGCCACTACCAATTAAACTTCACAAATAAAAGCAAAATGGTTTTCCAAATATTTGAAGTCCCCCTTCACTCAAAAATTGATTTGATTTATTGTTACTTCACTTGGATGTTTGACCCTCACAGTGCAGAATGATGTATGTGCAGAGATTGATACTAGAAGGCTGCTTTCACATCCATCCGCTGAAGGAGGAAAGTTTCTCTTTCATCACAACTAGTTTGGAAACCAATCATGTTCCAATATGCAGCTTACCCAAATGTGATGTGGAAACTTGAAACCTGCAGGACACGTGAGAATGGACAGTTACATCTTTGAAATGAAACATGTTTCCATATTCATAGATTCTGGCTTCTGGAAGGAGATTTATTTAGGTAATTGAACTTTAAAAAAAAAAAAAAAAATCCATATCGGACACAAATTATCATTCAAAATAATTTATGTCTTAAAAGATGTTTGGAGGGGAACATTTTCATTAGTTAGTTTAGTTTCCTGAGGTCTTTCTGGAGCTGTGGTGAGACAGTACCTTTCACTTAACACTACCTTTCTGAATTGTAGGACAATAGTGTACAACCACAGCACAAAATGCATGACTTTTTTGAGTAGACCTCTGCTTATTTTGTAATTTCACAGTGTGGACACACAACATATTTAAATCCTGCCTAGGACGTATTTGGTACATACAGTAGCTATACTGTACAATAGCCAATTATGTCCAGGAGATGGATGGCAGCAGTATAACGTTAAAGCGTAGCCATAGACTGTACGAGTGTAGCGGAACCCTTTCTTTAATCGGAGTAACATTATATTGAGTCCGACGGAAGTTAAACATTATAGACAAACGAGGAGCGGAGGTCAGTGTTGTTGTTTAGCTAATTTTTGACGCCGCCTTCTGTTAAGTTTTTTTCTGTTATACAATGGAAATGTCTTCAGTTCATTGTTTGAAAAAGTTCGTCAACGAGCGACTGACTGCTGCTGCTGAAGAAATATTTGGAGTCTTTGAAAAAACTTTATCAGTATACGAGGATGAGATCATTCGTCAGGGCAGACTGTTGGATATCGTCCTGAAGCCCGAGATAGAACTACAAAAGATCGGTGTGTAAAATTAAACTGCTTGATGAAACGTTGGATCAGACATTTCTTTTTATGTTGTTATTCAATGTATTCTACTTGAAAGTACGAATAGTATCAGCAGGGTCAGAACAGAAGTAAGACCATAGCGTTTAGGTTTCTCATAGTAACAAGGACCCTAGCTAACAAGCTAACTTACCTGCATTAGCCTGTCAAAACAAACTAATTCCGACCATCAACAACGAAATCAGGTGAGATAATACGTAGCTCGATTTGTTGTAACAGGCTCTTTATTTTCTTTTTGTAAACAAACATTAGCATGGCTTCATGAATACCTGGTGCAAACTCAGTCCAAATGTGCCTGTGGTATCAGCTTAGGTGTATTTCAGTAGTGCTGAAATGATCAGTCGATTGACAGAAATGTACCTGTCAACATTTGACAAGTGATTCAATTGCTTAAGCCAATCTTTTCCTGGTTTCAGCTCCTAAAATGTGGAATTTGCTGTATTTTTTTGCTTATCATTGTAGATAAAATATCTCTTAGGTTTTAGACCGTTGGTCGGAGAAAACTGAACCCTTTAGCTAATTTGTCTTAGCACACACAGGCCATTCAATATACTACAGAATACATGTTACATAATGGCGAGAGAAATTGAAAAAAACACTCTAAAAGTTGGCTATCTCACTAATCTTGTGCTTTTTCAACACAATACTAGACAATACGTTGAGCCATATTCTTTATGGATGCCATTGTCGTGGGTCTACTTCGGGATTGGTAAAAAGTTGTGGACGCATGAAGATCCTTACACTGCTTCCTTTGTCCTTCCCTTCAGGTCTCCCACAGCCGTCAATCTGTAAGGAGGGGGTTCTTCTTGACCTACAACAGTATGACCAGGAGAGGAGCACCAGTCTGGACCAAGAGGACCCAGAGCCTCCACAGATTAAAGAGGAACAGGAGGAACTCTGCACCCGTCAGGAGGAAGGCCAGTTTGCACTTCAGCAGGAGACTGATGCCTTGAAGTTCAGTCCTACTTATGACAGAAGTGACCAAAGTGAAGATCAGCCTCTATTTTTGGATACTGATCAAACTCCGAGTGCAGCAGAGAAAGAACCTCAGTCCAACATTTCAGATGAATGGATGCAATCTGATTTTGACACAAAACACTGTGTAGTCACAGAACCAAACAGTGACCACGGCCAGCATGTTAGAACGGGCACGAAGCAGTACATGTGCACCATTTGTGGGAAAGGTTTCAAAATTAGTGCAGACTTGAAATTGCACGTGAAAATTCACACAGGTGAGAAGCCTTACCGTTGCACGTACTGTGAGAAGGAGTTTGCTTTCAGCTCATCTGTTTCGAGGCATCTCCGAGTGCACACAGGGGAGAAGCCTTATGAATGTCGTGTGTGTGGGAAAAGATTTAATGTCAGCACAACGTTGAAAGTCCACTACAGAATCCACACGGGTGAAAAGCCGTATAAATGCAAGACTTGTGAAAGAGCTTTCACCACCTGTTCAAACCTGAAGAAGCACATGGCCCTACATACTAAAGTCGGAAATAGTCGACATGTTAAGACTGTCACTGTGTGAAAGATGTTCTTGAAAGCCACAATGAAATGCCGTAGGTTACTTTCTTTATTTCTTTTTTTTTTTAAACTAAATGTTGTGGTAGTACATAATGGGGGTATCACCTGATATCAAGGGCTTGAAAATTCACATGTTGTAAAATCTACATATGTTATTTCCTTTTTCTACTAGTATTTAGAGATGAATAAACCCTGGGTGTCCTTTTAAAATCTGTACCTGCAATATAGCTTGAATTACACTGGCAAACAATCACTAAGTGTACAGACAAATGTCTTATGAAATAGATGTACTAATATAATGATCCACCAGACGGCACTTGACAACCAGTCTAATATACAATATTTAGAAAAATGTAGTTGTATAAGATAAAATAAAGAAAAAAGGTTTACAGCTTGCACGTCAAGGGTTATTTTATAAGTTGATTTTGGTATTTTTAAACTCAGTATGGTTTGACTACTTTTAGGTCGACAAAGTTGATTTTATTCCTGGCACTGTGGATAAGGCTTTGAAACACCATTTAGACTGTCAAAGTATAATTAAACAGTCTATTAAAAAAGTAAAATATAACAAATCCACGATTATCCAATGATTAAAGAAAACTAGACACCTTTGTGGTTTTGCTGAGGGTTGTAGGCTGTGTGTAAAGGGGATTCCTGACATCAGTATTGCTAAAATCCTGTCTATGGCTCCGCTTGTGGAGCGTTTTAAAAGAAAAAAATGGAGTGATGCAGTATTTATGTTAGTTTTTTGAGTTAAATATTCTTTAGCTTTGTTGTTTGTAGCTGGTCTACTTTTTCCGTGAATATTTGTTTGTGTATTTGTGGAGGGAAAATTCTCTCGTAGCTTTCGTATTTTCTCTGCCGTTTTGGTTTTACACGCTTATTTGGACTTCGTATTTATTGACTTGTTATCAGTACATTAACATTTTGCAATAGATGAAACCACCAACTTCAGCAGAAAGCGCATCCCCTTTAAATAGGAGTAACATCATATTAAGTCCGGCGGAAGTACACGTATAATTACAGCAGAGCGGACTTCAGCTGTTTATAGCTGGCTCCTTTTTTTGTGTTTAGCTAATACATATCAAATGGTTTAGCCCTGTAGAGTATCTTATGGTAAACTAATTCGCTCAAAATGTCTTCGGTCCATTATTTCAGAAAGTTTGTCAACGAGCGACTAACTGCTGCTACGGAAGAAATATTAGGAGTCTTTGAAAAAACTATCGTAGTATACGAGGAAGAAATCAATCGTCAGCGCAAGTTGCTAGATATCGTTTTAAAGCCAGAGCTAAAACTACACAGGGCAGGTTTGTAATATTACACTCTCCTTTCACGAATTAATTACATTGGGGATTAATTTATATTCTTATTTAGTTGATCCTAACGATACTAGAAATAATTACTTTCTACATTTAATAAAAAAGTATTTTTCACTGTATTAATTTTGACTGCTGTATCCTGTTCCATTTACTCATGTGTTTCACTGCTCATATGATAACAAGGATTACAGTGATGGAAAGTAACTAAATGCTTAAGTGCTGTACTTAAGTACACTGTTGTAGGCTACTTAACTATTTCTATTTTATGCAACTTTATCCTTATACATTTCAGAGAGAATCATTGTACTTGTTACTCCACTACATTTATTTCACAGCCACAGTTACTAGTTATTTTGCAGATTCACATTTTTCATGCAAAACATATGATGAACACATTAAATAATGATATTATAGATTACACAGTAGTATTAAAGTCATTCCACCTCAAATGGCTACAACATTAAAATGATGCTTACATATTAATGCATCAACATTTTTAATCCAATAATATATATAAATATATATATATATATATATATATATATATATATATATATATATATATATATATATACACTAAGAAATGGGCCATTCTGCATTATGAGCACATTTACTTTTGATATTTGAGGTATAGTTTCCCAATAATACGTCTGAATTCTTATTTTAACTTTTTTTTTGGTTTGCTCCATTTACATATGTAATGGATCTGAGTATGCCTTCCACCACTGGAGGATTCATAGCTTTACATAGGTGCTGCTTTAACGTAACTACCAAGAGTGCTTCTCCTGTCCTTTACTTCAGAGATCTCACAGTCATCTGTCTGTAATGAGGAGGTTCTCGCTGACCAGCAGCTTTGATTTGCTCACATCTCTGCATTTTTTCTTCTCCATCACAGTAGTATCATGCTCCTTTTGTTCTCTGTCCCTCCAGAGCTCCCACAGCAACATGTCTGTACGGAGGAGGAGGTTCTGGCTGTCCAGCAGCTCCGTATTCAGGAGAGGAACTCCAGTCTGGACCATGAGGACCCAGAGCCTCCACAGATTAAAGAGGAACAGGAGGAACTCTGCACCAGTCAGGAGGGAGAGCAGCTTGTACTGAAGCAGGAGACTGATTTGTTTAAGTTAAGGCCTACTTGTGAGGGAAGTGATCACAGTGAAGATCAGACTCTTTGCTCTCTGCTTTTGGATCCACTGCCGCTGACCAACATCTCAGTTATAGTAATTAAATCTGAATCTGACAGAGAGGGCTTGGGTGTATCAGGACCAAACAGTGACAACCACCTTTCTCATACTGATCAGAAAGCAGAGAACAAACAATTTAAATGTCCCTTTTGCACTGAGGAGTTTCATGATTTTTATAAGTTAAAAATTCACATAAGGACCCACACTGGTGAAAAGCGTTTCAAATGTGACACTTGTGGGAAAGGGTTCACCCAGAAGGCTCTGCTGAGGAAACACATGATGACTCACACAGGGGTAAAGCCCTTCAGATGTAGAGTTTGTGGAAAGGAATTCAACTGTCAGTCAAACTGTGTCAACCATATGAAAACTCACACAGGTGAGAAGCCACACACTTGCATCACCTGCGGGAAAAGTTTCAGCCGCGGCGCAGACCTGAGGAGGCACAACCGAACTCACACAGGGGAGAAACCGTACAGCTGCGTTCACTGCGGGAAAGAGTTTTCTTACCACTCATCTCTCACCAGTCACGTCCGAGTGCATACAGGGGAGAAACCTTATAACTGTATTTGGTGTGGGAAAAGGTTTGCTGTCAGCACAACGTTGAAAATACACACCAGAGTCCATACGGGGGAAAAGCCGTATAAATGCAACATTTGTGGGAGGAATTTTGCGCATAACACAGGACTGAGATTACACAGGAGGATCCATGCACCGGAGAAACAACAGACCTGAAGTTTCTTTTGAGAAATAGTCAAAGAGTTCAAAACTTGCACAAAATAAGATTAGACTGTTGGAATTCGACTCAAACTTGTCATAGTGGAAGCGTTACAGAAAAGCTTTTAGGTCTGAGTTAGTAAGATTCAAAATTTGTAGGTAAAAATGACACAGGGTAGAGGCGCTGTGACCTTTTTTGATGAAAATGTTTCACTATTTGTGGACATTTTATATAGCAAAAAAGTAATCAATTCATCAAAAAACTAAGTCATAAATTAGTAATGAAGATAATCATTAGTTGCAGCCCAGTTGACTGACATTGCCCACTCAACATTAAACAGGGCATCTAACAAGTGACCGTTAACTTGCTTTCTTTTACTGTATTCATCAGTGTTGACAGGTGTTTAGGTCTACAGCATGCAGCTTTGAGGAACATGAGGCTGACATTGTAAACCTTTTCTTACCTACACCTACCTCTACAGTCTATCAGTCTGTTGCCTTCTGTTTATTTTATTTTCTACTGCTGCATTACTTGTTATATTCTACTTGTGTGGGTATTTTCCCCTCAAAGGATCAGATTACTTTTGTGTAATTGTCCAGATATGACCATACATTACATTAAATATTTTACTCTCTCTATCCATTGGTCGATCTCATGTGTGAGTGTTTTAATGTCCCCTCTTCAGTCTTTGCTCTGAGGGAATCCCCAGCAATATACAAATGTGTGAACAATCGCTTTTATTTAAGTTTGTTCACAACATCACATTGCAGCTCATATCAAGGTTTCCTCACATGCAGTTATCCAATCTTATGTCTTCTCAAGAGTAGATTCTTGCCAATTTCTTTATTGTGATTTCCCGTAGCTGTTTAAAGGAATAAAATGGACTAAATGTTGATTATTATATTGAATGACTTACATTCCAGTGTCCCTGATACATCACACCATATGTGCCTGTCAGACTAAAGTCAGGGTTATAAATTTACACACTCCAAACAAGCCTGTTTATAATCTGTATGGTTTAACAGTTAAACTTCAATCCATTGAATTACATTACTCATCTTCTCAGTCAATGTTTAGCTCATTTATTTATGCCTGTTCTCATGGAAAGAGTTTTTTTGGAAGTACTTTGTACGTTTATCTTATGGAATATTGTATTTGTTTACAGTACAAACTTAAAAGATATTCGCATTCAGCATGAGCCACACAAAAGTAAGTGCAGAAGAATACAGCCACTGCTTCATGTTCAGGTATCCCGTTTTGCATAACTTTATATTCAATTCAATAAACATTTTATTTCTATAAAGCGCCAATTCATAACAGAAGTGATCTCATTGCACTTTTCCTATAGAGCAGGTCTAGACTGTACTCTTTATAATATTATTTACAGAGACCCAACAAATGCCACCATGAGCAAGCACTTGGCGACAGTGGCAAGGAAAAACTTCCTTTAAGAGGCAGAAAGGGGGGGGAGCACAACGCAAATTCCACCTAGAACCCTAAAATAATAATAATGTAATGGCAGTGGTAATACTAATATTAATAAAGTAATAATAATAGGAATAATAATGATAATAGTAATACAACTAATAGTAACAATTGTAGTAGCAGTTGTTGTGCAGGAACATAGGAGCAGCAGGTGGCCCACAACTACAGAGACCCAACAAATTCCACCAAGAGCAAGCACTTGTCCACAGTGGCAAGGAAAAACTTCCTTTAAGAGGCAGAAAACTTGGGCAGCTCTGGTGGCAGAAATACCTGCTGAAAGCAACAGAAGGAGAGAGACGAGATAGCACAAAAGTACGGGAAGTGTCAAGTTAGTAACATGCATTAATGGGATTAAAATGCATACAGATGGAGAGGAGGAGAGAGGAGCTCAGTGGATAATGGGACATCTCCTGGCAGTCTAGGCCTATAGCAGCATAATTAAGGGATGTTTCAGGACTCACCCAAGCCAGCCCTAACTATAAGCTTTATCAAAGAGGAAAGTCTTAAGCCTAATCTTAAATGTGGAGATGGTGTCTGCCTCCCGAACCCAAACTGGGATCTGATTCCACAGGAGAGGAGCTTGATAACTGAAGGCTCTGGCTCCCATTCTACTTTTGGAGACTCTAGGAACCACAAGTAACCCTACATCCTGGGAGCGCAGTGTTCTAGTCGGATAATATGGTATTATGAGATCTTTATGATATGATGGTGCCAGACCATTAAGAGCTTTGTAGGTGAGGAGAAGGATTTTAAATCCTATTCTGGATTTTACGGGGAGCCAGTGCAGAGAAGCTAATATTGGAGAGATATGATCTCTTTTCCTGTTTCTTGTAAGTGCACATGCTGCAGCATTCTGGATCAACTGGAGAGTCTTAAGGGACTTGTTATAGCAGCCAGATAGTAAGGAATTGCAGTAGTCGAGCCTAGAAGTAACAAATGCATGCACAAATTTTTCGCCGTCATTTTGAGACAGGATGTGCCTGTTTTTTGCAATGTTACGTAGTTGAAAAAAGGCAGTCCTTGAAGTTTGTTTCATGTGGGAGTTAAAGGATAAATCCTGATCAAAGATAACTCAAAGGTTCCTTACGGTGCTGCTGGAGGCCAGGGCAATGCCATCTAGAGTAACTATATCTTTAAATAATGTGTCTCGGAGGTGTTTGGGACCAAGTACAATAACTTCAGTTTTGTCAGAGTTTAACATCAGAAAATTGCAGGTCATCCAGGTTTTTATGTCCTTAAGGCATGCTTCAAGTTTAGCTAACTGGTTAGTTTCATCTGGCTTGATCGATAGATATAATTGGGTATCATCCGCATAACAATGAAAGTTTATGGAGTGTTTCCTAATAATATTGCCTAAAGGAAGCATATATAAGGTGAATAGAATTGGTCCAAGCACAGAACCTTGTGGAACTCCATGACTAACTTTGGTATGCACGGAGGACTCACTGTTAACGTGTACAAACTTTGATTGATCTGATAGGGTTTAAACCAGCTTAATGCAGTTCCTTTAATGCCAATTAAATGTTCTAGTCTCTGTAATAGGATGTGATGGTCAATGATGTCAAATGCATCACTAAGATCTAATAAGTACAGAGACAAGTCTATTGTCCGATTAAAAGGTCATTTGTAATTTTCACCAGTGCTGTCTCTGTGCTATGATGCACTCTAAATCCTGACTGAAAATCCTAAAGTAAACTATTATTTAGAAAGTCACACAACTGATTGGCGACTGCTTTCTCAAGGACTGTGGTACATAGTCTGTTAATAAAAACAGGTGGTCGGAGCAAAGCAGTCTAAAGGTTTTACAGCTGTTTATAAGGTTCCTATGTTTGAAGATAAATCGGTACTGGTTGAGGGCAGGACATGATTAATTTTTTCTCTAATAGTTAAAATTTTACTATTAAAGAAGCTCATGAAGTTGTTACTACTGAGGGCTATAGGAATACATGGCTCAATAGACCTGTCATTCTCTGTCATCCTGACTACAGTGCTGAAAAGAAACCTGGGGTTGTTATTTTCCTCTATTAATGATGAGTAGTAGGTTGCTCTGGCATTGTGGAGGGCTTTACTATATGTTTTAAGACTATCTTGCCAGGCTAAACGAGATTCTTACAAATTGGTGGAATGCACTAGCACAAGTTTTTGCGATGTTTGCTTTCATTTGCGGGTTATACCATGGAGCTAACCTTCTTTGTTTTATTATAGTATAGTCAAAGTGCGCATGCGCCAGCCCGCATGCTGCCCGTTGCCGTAGCTCTGTCTCGTCGTCTTTATACCTCCATTACTGCTGTGCAATATCTTAATAATCTCAATAAGCTACACTTAACTCGACAGTACATACACCACTACTTATTACTTATATTATTACATTGTATTATTATACTGTATTATCATCATCAACCAGTAAACCCACTTGGTACTTCACACTTATTTTATCTTATACTTATACCCACCTGATAATTAATTTAATTTCTGACCTGTTTTTATAGTGTATTGTATTATATTTTTTGCTAGTACTTTCTCCTGTGTGCACTGACGTAAAGACGAGCTGCTGTAACAAAGAGTTTCCCTTCGGGGATCAATAAAGTAATTCTGATTCTGAAAATAGCTGTCTTATTCAGCATGTGCATGATATTGTTGTGCCATTTTTTTGTTTTCCTCTTGATTTCAGAGAGAAAGTTTGTAGGCCACTCTTACAACTCGAATTGTTCGTGAGAATTAATTTCATTAAATTTAGTCAGTAGATTTACTCAGACATCAGCTTGTCTTATCAGAGAGGTTGGTCTGCAAAACTGAAATCTTGCAACAGAGTACAAAATTTAGTGGTGACAATAGTACCATCTCACAAAAACAGGTTCTGAATTGATACCAGAGCTGCCATTAACCAACTGTTTACTGAGTCTTCAATAAGTTTCTGTCAGCTGCACACTTATTAGCATCAGACAAAATATTAGGGACTCTTTCCAGAAATCATGACCCAGTTACTAAGAAAATCCACAGATTTGTGCCTTGAGTAACCGGGTCATGATTTATGGAAAGAGACATTGCTATTGAGTTTTTCAAATGTATTTTTTTGGCACTTTGAGCACCACAAGCCAAGTCATATAATCCCATTATATTCAAAAAAGTCAGACATTTCGATTTTGGGGTGAACTGTCCCTTTAACTTGCTGCCGGTGAGCAGCAACATTAAAACAACTCTTGCATGTTATAATTTAACACTGAAAATAACTTTTCTATTCTATTTGAACTATACTGATGAACAGAATGTGCTTATAGCTTTAGACTACAGTATGAATATGATATTCTTACAGTATTACCTTTATTGTTTGAATAAATACACAAGATGGATAAATAGCACTACAGGTAAGAGGAAAAATATATATTTTTGGTTTTGGGGTAAACTGTCCCTTAAACCTGCTGCCGGTGAGCTGCAACATTAAAATACCTCTTGCATGTTATAATTTAACTATTCTTAATTTAACATTTGATGTCAGTCTCACCCATCTGCAGCCTTGATGAACAGAATTTTCTTATAGCTTTAGACTTCCGTATTAATCTGGTATTCTCACATCATCACCTTACAAAACTTTATTGTTAGAATAAATACAAGATCAAACAAAGCAGCATATCGTTGCCCACGTTCCTTTGGACACTGATCATTGTATTCATTACTACTGCTAGGCTGATTCTTTGACAGCACCATATAGAACATCAACAGAAATTTGGATTTGTGTGTCACCCCTAAATCCCAAAACAACAAAAATTATATCAAGTTGACGCAATCACAAAATACACAAAAATATAAAATTAAATGACATATTGCAGACAAAAACGAAAAAACTATTTGGAAGGACAACATAAATGACCCAACATTACTAGACAAAAGGTTTATCAGCTGCAACATCAGAGAGTTCACAATCCACTCATATAAATGAGGTAGTGTATAAAAATGGGGAAAAGAATATTCTTTTAACAGGTCAAACATTTGTAGGAACTATGAACTCACTGTGCAACAAATATTTTTCAAAGATTTGGGAGATTATGATTGTTTCAAAGAAATAATGTGGCTAACTAAATATAAGTGATAGTCATATAAAGGTTAGGTAAGTTCAACAAAACTTGATGGCATTGTTGACAATGTATTACTTTATTACACTAAAATATTGTGACCTCATATCAATGGGAAATTGTATACATTAAATTACATTGAACATTACATTACATTAAACCTCTTTCTCTCTCTCTCAAAACCTAACACGGCAGCGGCGGATGGCCGCCCCCCACTGAGTCTGGTTCTGTCCAAGGTTTCTGCCCTCTTAAAAGGAAGTTTTTCCTTGCCACTGTCGCCAAATGCTTCCTCATGGTGGGATTTGTTGGGTCTCTGTAATTAATACTATAAAGAGTACGCTCTATTCCTGCTCTATAGGAAAAGCGCAATGAGATAACTTCTGTTAAGAATTGGCGCTATATAAATAAAATTGAATTGAATTGCATTGAAATTACAGAGATGTAGCTGTTGCAAAAGTGTATTTCATTCAGCAGGTGAACACGTCTCCACAGGAGTTTCAGCTCGATGGTTTCTCCTGTGTATATTGATCCTCGGCTGTTTTTCAAGTATGTGAAAATATTTCATATTTTGTAAATACCAGGCTATTTGCCTGTATGCGATCTCATATGCCCTGACAAATTTGATGTATTTGAGTATCTTTTCCCACAGATCTTGCAAAGGTACGGCTTCTCACCAGTGTGGGTTCTCATGTGGACTGTCAAGGCACCAGTGTGCCTGAAAGCTCTCCCACATGTTTCGCAAGAATATGGCTTCTCACCTGTGTGGATTCTTATGTGCCTTTTTAATTTTGACATTTCACTGAATCTTTTCCCGCAGATCTTGCAAAGGTACGGCTTCTCACCTGTGTGGGTTCTCAAGTGGACTTTCAGGTGATCACTATCTCTGAAATCCTTCCCACATGTTTTGCAAGAACATGGCTTCTCACCTGTGTGGATTATCATATGCCTTTTCAATTTTGCCATTACACTGAATCTTTTCCCGCAGATCTTGCAAAGGTACGGCTTCTCACCTGTGTGGTTTCTCAAGTGGACTTTCAGGTCACCACTATTTTTGAAATCTTTCCCACATGTCGTGCAAGAATATGGCTTCTCACCTGTGTGGATTCTCAGGTGTCTCTGCAAACTTGACTTATACTTAAAATCTTTTCCACATGTGTCACATTTGGAAGACTTTTTACCCGTGTGAGTATTATGGTGAATCTTTGACATGGTAGAGTTGTATACATTGTTACTGTCTCCATTCTTCCCTCCTTTCTGATCTTGGCTCTCAGTTACATGAAAGTTGTGAGAGAGGAGCTGCTGGTCCCTGTTTGGTTCTGGTTCACTGTGGTCACTTTCCTCATCAGTAGGAGTCAACATAAAGGCATCAGCCTCCTGCTTCAGTACAAGCTGCTCTCCCTCCTGACTGGTGCAGAGTTCCTCCTGTTCCTCTTTAATCTGTGGAGGCTCTGGGTCCTCTTGGTCCAGACTGGAGTTCCTCTCCTGAATACAGAGCTGCTGGTCAGCCAGAACCTCCTCCTCCTTACAGACATGTTGCTGTGGGAGCTCTGGAGGGACAGAGAACAAAAGGAATAGGATACTACTGTGATGGTAAACTATAAAATTGCAGACATGCGAGCAAATTAGTTACAGTATATATTTAAACAAATTGGATTATATATAAATCGATCTGCTTTGTGTTATTAAAATAATGAAGTTTTACACACCTATCCTGTTTAACTTTATTTCAGGTTTCCAAAAGATATCCAGCAGTCTACGCTGACGATCGATCTCTTCCTCGTACTCGACGATAGTTTTTTTAAAAACTCCGAATATTTCTTCAGCAGCAGCAGTTTGTCGCTCGTTGACAAACTCTCTCAAATACTCGACTGAAGACATTGTTGCTTAATTGCAAATTAAATAATTAGCTACCTTACGACTACAATATCGTCTTCCAGCTAATTCACTACATGCAGCTAACGCTACTAGCGCTTGTGTTGTTTACTTCCGCTGGATGTCACACTGTTAAGTTCCGACAGTGGAAATGCGGGAGCTTTATGTTCCGCTTTCATATACTGGCATTTTGTTCAGACTTCTGTGTTTATTGTCAGTAGCAAGGATGTACATCTACCTTGCTTCTTTCCACAACGGAATTTGGTACTTTTCTAAACTACTATAACCATAAAACTGAGCAAAAATCTGGACGTTTCAGGGATTCAGGGATAATTCAATGCATACATGCAGCTAACGCTACTAGTAATTGTGTTGTTTACTTCTGCTGGATGTCACACTGTTCCGACAGCCTCCTTCTTCAGCGTTAAGGTGCATTAGCGCCACCTACTATGTTGGAGTGTGGGAGTTATCCATCCCCTTAATCAAACAAACAAACAAACAAACAATAAAAAAAATCATATATATATATACACACTGATCACTAAATTCTTTTGATCCGCACAGTTTCTTTCAAATGATGGAATAGCCTCCCTAACTCAATGTCAAATACACTGTTTAGACTGTTCTTCCACTCCAAGCTTCCTGATTTCCCTCTTTTATGTTTCTCGTTCTCAAGAGTACTTTTTTTTTTTTTGAAGAATTACATGCTCCACTGATTCCTCTATTTGACAGTGCTCACATAATCCTGAGGAATATTTGTTTATTAAGTGCAGTGTTTTATTAAGTCTGGTATGTCCTACTCTCATCCTTGTTAAGATATTCTCCTCTTTGGTGCTCCTTTGAGCTGTCCTCACTGTGCCCACTTCTAGCTGTACTGCATGAAGGTGTAGTCCTGTGTTTCCTGTATCTCAGCTGTGCTGCCACTCTTTAATGATGTTTCTTTTGATTATTCCTTTTGCTTCAGATTTACTGAGTGAAATGCCCATGATCTCATCATGCTTCAGAGCCTATTTTGCTACAGCTACAATTTCATTGCCCTTAATCCCTCTGTGAGCTGGTATCCACATACATCTTATCAAAATGTTCATATTTTTAAATCTGTACAGGGTTTCTTATATCTCATTAACTATATCCTGCCTACTGTGAGATGTAAATGACTGCAATGACATCAATGCAGAACAGAAATCTGTACAAAGAATAACCTTTTTTATTTGTAACTCCTATCCACTGTAGTGCTGTTGCATTTGCCAATTACCGTTGTTAACAGTGCTGTAGGGATATATATTTTCTAACTTAATGTCTCAGCTCCATGCAAACACTCCTATTTGGTCTTTTCTCTCTCCCAACATGGGAGAAGTACCTTTGTTGTTGGATGTCTATCTTCAGAATGCCCTTGAAGATTTACCCAGTAGTTCATAATTAACTGTCTAATATGCAGCGACATTTTACCCATCTTCAGCTGAGGTGCAGACACAGGAGTTGTTTTGAAAGCACCACAACAAAGTCTCAAAGCTTGAGCTTGCACCACCTCCAACTTCTTTAATGAGCTTTTTGCTGCCGACCCATAAACAATACACCCATAGTTTAACACTGATCTAATCAGTGCTAAATACTTTTTTTTTACTGCAGATCTGCTCGTTCTCCATTCTGACCCTGTTACACATCTCATCACATTCAATATCTTTTAACACTTAGTGTTTAACTTACTAATATGCTCATTCCATGTTAACTTCGCGTCAAACCACACATCCAAAAATCTAAAGATTTTCACTCGTTCTATTCTTTGCCCATACATCTTTATCTGTGTATCAACACCTCTCTTTATAGTGAACATTACTATTTTGTTTTTTTCAATTGAAAACTTGAATCAGCAAGAATATGACTATTTTTCAACCACATTAACAATCTCTTGTATTTTTCCCATAATATGATTAATGTTCTTTAACCTTTTCCACAAGGCTCCGTCATCAGCAAACAATATTGCCCTGAACCGGAGAAATAACAGAATTTATCATAATGGAAACGAGTATTGGGCTAATGACACTGCCCTGAGGAGTACCATTATCTATCATATATCTTCCTGATGAAGCTGTCCCAATTCTGACTTGTATAAATCTATCAAATAAAAAGTCTTTAATCCAATTGTATGTTCTACCTGCTATTCCTACCATATTTAATTTGATCATTAATCCCTCCTTCCAAACCATATCATATGCCTTTTCTATGTAAAAAAAAAACTGCCATTACAAATTCTTTATCAACTTGTGCTTTCCTAATCTCTGTTTCCAAACACATAACCGGGTCCATGGTTCCTCTACCCCTCCTAAATCCACTCTGATGAGGTGATAAAATTCCTCTGCTTTCCATGTAAAATGCTAATCTTTCTGTAATCATTCTTTCCATTATCCTTCCTATATGTGACATCAGTGCTATAGGCCTATGGTTCAGTGGATCTGATGGGTCCTTCCCTGGTTTCCTGATAGGAATAATCACTGCTTTGTTCCAGCCAGTTGGCAACTTTCCCACTTCCCATTCTTTATTAAAAAAACCTAGCAGCTTCATAGATGCTGAAACACCTAAATGCTTTATATTACATAGCAGATCAGATAGCCTTCCCAGGAGATGTTAGTCCAGATCTTGCTGTTGCCCTCTTTATTTCTTCCATAGTAAACTGAGCATCCATTGCACTGTT
This sequence comes from Siniperca chuatsi, assembly GCF_020085105.1. Taxonomy (NCBI): domain Eukaryota; kingdom Metazoa; phylum Chordata; class Actinopteri; order Centrarchiformes; family Sinipercidae; genus Siniperca; species Siniperca chuatsi. Next base: position 26,472,731 of record NC_058046.1, on the reverse strand, counting down.
AATATCATCCCTTCTCTCAAGCATTCCCGGATCAGCTGATCTTGTCATTGCCCTTCCTCTGTTGCCCTCCTCCATCAAGTTATAAGAAGTATGGATTTGAATAAGTGCCTTCACTATCATCTCTGCCTTCTCTTCGTCAGACACTGCTGCTTCCTCCCCCATCTTCAGTACTGGATACTCCCATTCCGTTCTGTTCCCTCTCATGCTCCTAATCGTGTTCAAACATCTCCCACAAGTGTTGATCTACCAATTTTATTACAAAAAGTCTGCCAGCTTTGCCTTTTATAACCTTTGCTTGTGCTTGCTTATATTAAATTAAATTCTGAAAATGATGGGTTCTTCTTAATATCCTGAGACCTTTATTCCTTTCTTTCACTACTTTACCAAACTCATCTGTCCACCAAGGAAATGCCTTTCTCTTCATTTTCCTTTTACTTTTAGAACTTGACTGATTAGCAACTTCTAGTAATGTTGTTTTAAATTTTTTAGCAATCTCCTCCATATCTTCATGTCTATTTTATCCATTTCTATCTCACATATATATTTAAACATTTCCCATTTTGCACTGCTAAATATCCATTTCCCCAATATTTCCACTTGTTTCTTATTTTTTTGTGATAATACGCAATGTTTCTAGTGCTACAGTGTTCCCTGTGTGCACATCTAATCTAGTCCCTCTCCCATCATTTAAACAAACCATGCTCTTTTATTCTAGCAGTTCTTCAATTATCTCACCATTTGTATCTGTTCTTATTCCTTCCGTGCTATGTGTATTTAAGTCCCCACATACCAACACCCTATTACCATCTAGCCCTGCAATTTGTGTTAAGGAGTTGTATCTTATTTTATAATCTCATCTTTTTTCATCTTAACCTGAAAAGTACCTATTATAACTACAATTTAAACTGTCATTTAAACGTTTTGGGGTAAAAGGTGGTGAAGTATTACAATACTGCTTACAAAAGTGATGCTATTTTTAGTTTTCACTGTTCCTGAGCATCAACCTGTTAGAAGAGATGAATTGATAAGCGATTCTGGCGTGGACACCCAATGCTACGCCGAAAATAACTGCGAATGAATAAAATCACAGTGGGACATCAGTTTTGCTGTGACTGGAACTGGCAAGGGAAAATCTTCATTGTCATATTCCCATCCCATAGCACGTCAGTCCCAGCACATCTCATTGGCTGTTACACAGTACCTGCATTAACTCATGAAGTTTGCATATGTTACAATACAAAATAAAGATTCACTTTCACAATTGAGAGCACATTTTTCATATATGTCAACAGCTGCTACATACAAATGTTACACGTTATGGCATCAGTAATTAAAATCAAATATATTTATATGGCACTTATATGGCCGTCTGCATAATGATTCATTTAACTTTCATACTTTAAATACATTTTGCTAATAATACTTTTGTAATTTTACTTAACTAACAATTTGAATGCATCGTGATTTACACTCTCTACTTAAATAATCTGAATACCTGAATATTTGTTCCACCACTGCATATTTTTTGTTTGTGCAAAACCAATACCTGCGAAGTAACAAATAAACATGTCTGTCAGTTAAAAGTAGTAGAAAAGATAGGCCTAATAAACACAGACGTTTGAATAAAATGCCATCAGTTGGAAGCGGAACAAAAAGATCGCACTTCCACTGTCGGAACTTAACAGTGTGACATCCAGCGGAAGTAAACAACACAAGCGCTAGTAGCGTTAGCTGCATGTATGTAGTGAATTAGCTGGAAGACGATATTGTAGTCGTAGCGCAGATAATTATTTAATTTGTAATTAAGCAAAAATGTCTTCAGTTGAGTATTTGAGAGAGTTTGTCAGCGAGCGACTAACTACTGCTGCTGAAGAAATATTCGGAGTTTTTAAAAAAACTATCGTCGAATACGAGGAAGAGATCGATCGTCAGCGCAGACTGCTGGATATCTTTTGGAAACCCGAAATAAAGTTAAACAGGATAGGTGTGTAAAACCTCATTATTTTAACACAAAACAGAGGAATTCAATTTATAATCCAAAGTGTTTAAATATATACTAGAACTAATATGCTTGCATGTCTGCAATTTTTCTTCACCATCATAGTAGTGTCATGCTCCTTTTGTTCTCTGTCCCTCCAGAGCTCCCACAGCAACATGTCTGTACGGAGGAGGAGGTTCTGGCTGACCAGCAGCTCTGTATTCAGGAGAGGAACTCCAGTCTGGACCAAGAGGACCCAGAGCCTCCACAGATTAAAGAGGAACAGGAGGAACTCTGCACCAGTCAGGAGGGAGAGCAGCTTGTACTGAAGCAGGAGACTGATGCCTTTATGTTGACTCCTACTGATGAGGAAAGTGACCACAGTGAAGATCAGACTCTGTACTTGAATCTGGATAAAATTCGAAGTGCAGCAGAGGAAGAGTCTACAGGCAACATACCTGTTAAAAGCTCTGTGGTACCAGAACCAAACAGGGACCAGCAGCTCCTCTCTCACAACTCTGATGCAGCTGTGAGCCAAGATCAGAAAGGAGGCAAGCATGAAGACTCAGGATCAACTAGAGATGCAGAACCAGGATCAGAGAATCAACATCACAAACATGAAAGTCACATTAACAATGTATACAGCTCTACCATGTTAAAAATTCACCATAATACTCAAACGGGTAAAATGTTTTTCAAATGTGACACTTGTGGAAAAGATTTTAAGTACAAGTCAAGATTGCAGACACACCTGAGAAGTCACACAGGTGAGAAGCCATATACTTGCAAAACATGTGGGGTGGCTTTCAGACAGAGTGGTCACTTGATAGTCCACATGAAAAGAGCTCACACAGGTGAGAAGCCGTATCTTTGCAACACCTGTGGGAAAAGATTCTGTCAGACATCAGACTTGAACTTTCATTTAAGAATCCACACTGGTGAGAAGCCGTATATTTGCAAAACATGTGGGAGAGCTTTCACACGTAGTAGTGCCTTGAAAGTCCACATGAGAGTGCACACAGGTGAGAAGTTGTACCTTTGCAAGACCTGCAGGAAAAGATTCATTTACATTTCAGCATTGAAAAGGCATATGAGAATCCACACAGGTGAGAAACCGTATACTTGCAAAACTTGTGGGAGAGGTTTTGGACAGAGTAGTGACTTGAAAGTCCACATGAGAAGAGTCCACACTGGTGAGAAGCCGTACCTTTGCAAGACCTGCGGGAAAAGAATGGGTGACATTTCAGCATTTAAAGTTCACATGAGAATCCACACAGGTGAGAAGCCGTACCTTTGCAAAACATGTGGTAGAGCTTTCAGACAGAGTGGTGACTTAACAGTCCACATGAGAATCCACACAGGTGAAAGGCCGTACCTTTGCAAAACATGTGGGAGAGCTTTCACAAGCAGAAGTGCCGTGTTGGTCCACATGAGAAGAGACCACACTGATGAGAAGCCGTAGCACTGCAGCAAGTGGGGGGAAGGATACGTTGATGTTTCTGATATGTCAAGGCATATAAGATTGAATACAGCCAAGGAGCAAGCTGTATTTGCAAAACATGTGGGAGACGATTCAGTTCTAGTGGTTTGTGGTCAAAACATGAGAAAGTGAGGAGCCATATAACTGCAGCACTTGTGTGAAAAGTTCAACTCAAAACACCTGATCAATATACACAGGAGAAACCATCGAGCTGAAACTCCTGTGGAGACGTGTTCAGCTACTGAATGAAATACACCTTTACAATAGCTCCATCTCTGTAACTGAATGTATATAATTTCCCATTGATTTGAGGTCACAATATGTTTGTGTAACAAAGTAGTACATTGTCAGCAATGACATCAAGTTTTGTTAATCTAACCTGTTTTTTCCCTGTATCATTCATATTTCTGTAAGCAACAGTATTTCTTTGAAACAATCATAATCTCCCAATCTTTGAAAGATTATTGTTGCACAGTGAGTTCATAGTTCCTACAAATGTTTGACCTGTTAAAAGAATATTAATTTATGCAATTTTTGTACACTACTTCATTTATATCAGTGGATTGTGAATTCTTTGATGTTGAAGCTGCGAAACCCTCTCTCTAGTGGTGTTAAGTCACTTATGTTGTAATCCTGCCAAATAGAGTTTTTTGTTTTTCTGCAGTTTTTTCTCTTCTTTATGTATTTTGTGATTGGTTCAACTTGATATAATGTTTGATGTTTCTGGTTTTAGAGGTCAAGCACCTCTTTCAAACAAGTCTCTCCTGATTGAACTAAAATGAATTTTTTAAATGAAGAAAAATGAATGTTGGGTGTCAAATTCATTCTGTCAAGTCAAAGTTGATCAAATAAAGTATGTGCTGATAACACCATTTAATATCACAGTTTGATTTACAGTGTCATTACTGGGTGTTTAGCATTGAATGCATTGTTTGACAGAACCAATTGGAGCTGCAGGACAATCAGTGTTGTACATAAGTACAGTACTTATATACTTAGTAAATGTAGTTACATTCCACCACTGAATATATACTTGTTCAATATTAGACACTTCCACTGATCAAACTACCAAACAATCAAATTATACTTTAACCTGCTGCCGGTGAGCTGCCCCATTAAAATACCTCTTGCATGTTATAATTTAACACTGAAAATAACTTTTCTGTTCTATTTGAACTATACTGATGAACAGAATGTGCTTATAGCTTTAGACAGTATGAATCTGATATTCTTACAGTATTACCTTACAAAAATTTATTGTTAGAATAAATACACAAGATGGATAAATAGCACTACAGATAAGAGGAAAAATATATATTTTTGGTTTTGGGGTGAACTGTCCCTTAAACCTGCTGCTGGTGAGCTGCAACATTAAAACACCTCTTGCATGTTATAATTTAAATATTCTTAATTTTGATGTCAGTATCACCTATCTGCAGCCTTGATGAACAGAATTTGCTTATAGCTTTGGACTTCAGTATTAAACTGGCATTCTTACATCATCACCTTACAAACCTTTATTGTTAGAATAAATACATGAGATCAAACAAAACAGCATTTCATTGCCAACGTTCCTTTGGGCACTGATCATTGTATCCATTACTACTGCTTAGGCTGACTCTGATAGCACCATGTAGTACATCATCTAAAATGTGTGTTTGTCTATTGAAAAAGCACATTTCATTCAGCAGGTGAACACGTCGCCACAGGAGTTTCAGCTCGGTGGTTTCTCCTGTGTATATTGATCTTCGGGTGTTTTTAAAAGTATGTGATTTGAGTAAAACATTTCCCACAAGTGTTGCATTTGGCAAATGCTCTTATCCACACGACAATAGGTCACATCACACCATTAGCATAAGTAACAACCACTGCTGTGCACTCACTGTGAAACAAAGATTCCCGAGATATAGAAGACTGTGATTGTTCTGAGAAATGTGGCCACTCAAACATACCGTTATGCATGAAAATACAAAGACACACCTATTACAAAACTTGCACTTATCTTTTTACTGAACTGAAACCTCTCTCACATGTTTTGCAAGAATATGGCTTCTCACCTGTGTGGATGCTCCGGTGTCTCTGCAATTTTGATTTTTCCATATGTGTCACATTTAAGACTTTTTACTTGCGTAAGTATTACAGTGAATCTTTAACATGGAAGTTATATACATTGTTAGTGTGACTATTGATTTTTGAGGACTTTTCTGTGGTTTTGGATCTGTGTTTCTAGTTGATACTGAGTCTCCATGCTATTCTTTAAAAAAAATTGGAATTAACTGGCAATTATTTTGATAATCAATTAATCTTTTAAATCATTTATCAAGCAAAAATGGAAAACATTTAGATTTTATTCTGTTGGTCAGACACATAAGTGAGGTTGCGTGTAAAAATAGCAAAAATGAGGCACATTCACCTTTAACATAATTTCTTAAAAGTAAAAGAAAACAGTGATGTCAGTCATTCTCAAAATGTAAAATCTGACATGTTGCAAAGATTTTATTAGATTGAACTTTATTGTCATTGTGCAGAATACAGGTACAAAACCAATGAAATGTAGTTAGCATCTAACCAGAAGTGCAAAACAATAGTAACATTTACAGATACATGCAAGTATAAGTTAGTACTTCAGCATAGTGATGCTCTATCTTACATTATGAACAGTACTATTGACAGATGTGTATGAGGCTTCATACAGAACTATCAAATACTACTTTAACAGCCACTACTGTGTACTCACTGAAACTAACATTTTCCTCAATTTGTCGGATTACGATTGTTTCAGAGAAATACTGTTTCTAACAGAATACTAATAGTCATATGAAGGTTAGTTTAACAAAACTTGATGGCAGTGTTGACAATGTACTACTTAATTACACTAAGACACCTCAATGAGAAATTGTATACATTAAATTACAGAATTACAGAGATGGGGCTATTGCAAAAGTGTATTTCATTCAGTAGGTGAACACGTCTCCACAGGAGTTTCAGCTCGATGGTTTCTCCTGTGTATATTGATCCTCAGGTGTTTTTTCAAGTATGTGACTTGAGTAAAACTTTTCCCACAAGTGTTGCAATTACGTGGCTCCTCACTTCCTTGAGTTCTTGTGTGTTTTGACCACACAAGACATATTTTGCAGATCTAAGGCTACTTGCCTGTATGTGATCTTATATGCTTTGCCAAATGAGACGCATCAACGTATCTTTTCCCGCAGATCTTGCAAAGGTACGGCTTCTCACCTGTGTGGGCTCTTCTCATGTGGACTGTCAAGGCACACCTAAATCTGAAATCTTTCCCACATGTTTCGCAAGAATATGGCTTCTCACCTGTGTGGATTCTCATGTGTCTTTTCAATGCTGAAATGTCAATGAATCTTTTCCCGCAGGTCTGGCAAACGTACGGCTTCTCACCTGTGTGCGTTCTCATGTGGACTTTGAAGACATCTCTAAGTCTGAAATCTTTCCCACATATTTTGCATGAATATGGCTTCTCACCTGTGTGGATTCTTGTATGAGCCTTCAATTCTGATGTCTTACTGAATCTTTTTCCACAGAAACTGCAAGAATATGGCTTCTCACCTGTGTGGGTTCTCACATGTCTCTGCAATGTTGACTTATACTGAAAATCTTTTCCACAAGTATCACATTTTAATAACTTTTTACCTGTTTCAGTCGGGTGGTGTATGTTTAACATGGTAGGATTGTATACATTGTTACTGTGACTTTCACTTTTGTGATGTTGATTATTTGATTCTGGATCTCTAGTTGATCCTGAGTCTCCATGCTTGCCTCCTTTCTGATCTTGGCTCTCAGCTACATGAAAGTTGTGAGAGACGAGCTGCTGGTCCCTGTTTGGTTCTGGTTCACTGTGGTCACTTTCCTCATAAGTAGGAGCCAACATAAAGGCATCAGTCTCCTGCTTCAGTACAAGCTGCTCTCCCTCCTGATTGATGCAGAGTTCCTCCTGTTCTTCTTTAATCTGTGGAGGCTCTGGGTCCTCTTGGTCCAGACTGGAGTTCCTCTCCTGAATACAGAGCTGCTGGTCAGCCAGAACCTCCTCCTCCGTACAGACATGTTGCTGTGGGAGCTCTGGAGGGACAGAGAACAAAAGGAATAGGATACTACTGAGACACATTATCTAAAGATAAGTTACTCTAGATGGCATTGCCAGTACCACTGTAAGGAATCTCAGAGTTATCTTTTATCAGGATTTATCCTTTAACTCCCACATGAAACAAGCAGGCACATCCTGTCTCAAAATGATGCCGAAAAACTAGCCCATGCATTTGTTACTTAAAGGTTGGACTATTGCAATTCCTTATTATCCGGCTGCCCGAATAAGTCCCATAAGACTCTCCAGTTGATCCAGAATGCTGCAGCTCGTGTACTGACAAGAACTAGGAAAAGAGATCATATTTCCCCAATATTAGCTTCTCTGCACTAGCTCCCTGTAAAATCCAGAATAGAATTTAAAATCCTTCTCCTCACCTATAAAGCTCTTAATGGTCTGGCACCATCGTATCTTAAAGATCTCATAATACCTTATTACCTGATTAGAACACTGCGCTCCCAGAATGCAGGGTTACTTGTGGTTCAGGAGTCAGACACCATCTATACATTTAAGAGTAGGCTTTAGACTTTCCTCTTTGATAAAGCTTATAGTTTGGTGAGCCCTGAACCATCCCTTAGTTCTGCTGCCGTAGGTCTAGACTGCCGGGAGACTTCCCATGATGCACTGAGCTCCTCTTTCCTCCTCTCCATCTGTATGCATTCTTATCCCATTAATGCATTTTACTGACTATATTTTCTCTCTCCTGTAGTTTTGTGCTTTCTCGTCTCTCTCCTTCTGTCGCTTTCAGCTGGTATTTCTGCCTCCGGAGCTCCGGAGTCTCAATCTATGATTGTGGGCCAGCTACTGTCCTCATGTTACTGCTCAACACCGGCTGCTATAATTAGTATTAGTCTTATAACTATTGCTATCATTACTATTATTATTTGTATTAATATTAATTTCATTACCACTACCATTACTATGATTTTAATTTTCTAGGTGAAATTTGCATTGTGCTACTGTATGTTCTCTTTCCCCAACCCACTCTCTCAACCCAACCTGTCGAGGCAGATGGCCGCTCTCGCCTTCTGTCGCTTTCAGCATGTATTTCTGCCTCCGGAGCTGTAGAGTTTGGATCTATGATTGCAAGCCACCTACTGCCCTTATGTTCCTGCTCAACACCTGCTTCTACAATTATTATCATTAGTCTTATTAATAGTATTATTGCTATAATTACTGTACTTATTTGCATTGATATTACCATTACTATGATTTTAATTTTCTATGTGAAATTTGCACTGTGCTTCTGTGTGTTCTCTCTCCCCCCTCTCTCTTTCTCTCTCAACCCAACCGGTCGAGGCAGATGGCCGCCCACCCAGAGCTTGGTTCTGCTCGAGTTTTTCTTTGCAACTGTCGCCAAGTGCTTGTTCATGGTGGGAAGTGATGGGTCTCTGTAAATAGTATTATAAAGAGTACGATCTAGACATGATCTATATGAAAATTGCAATTAGATCACTTCTGTTATGAATTGGCGCTGTATAAATAAAATTGTATTGAAATTAACGTTACTGTGATAGTAAAGAAAAAAATGCAGACATGCGAGGAAATTAGTACCAGGATATACGTATTTAAACAATTTGGAATGAAATATATATATGAATGGAATTCCTTTGTTTTGTGTTATTAAAATAATGAGGTTTTACACACCTATCCTGCTTAACTTTATTGCAGGTTTCCAAACGATATCCAGCAGTCTCCGCTGACGATCGATTTCTTCCTCGTACCCGACGATAGTTTTTTTAAAAACTCCGAATATTTCTTCAGCAGCAGCAGTTAGTCGCTCGTTGACAAACTCCCTCAAATACTCGACTGAAGACATTGCTGTTTAAATACAAATGAAATAATTAGCTGCGCTACGAGTACAATATCGTCTTCCAGCCGATTCAATAAATGAATGCAGCTAACGCTACTAGCGCTTGTGTTGTTTACTTCCGCTGGATGTCACACTGTTGTTGTTCTTCTTCTGATGTTTTATAGCGGTTGGCAAACAGCTTTTGGCGCATTACCGCCACCTTCTGAAATGGAGTGTGGGTCAGAATGGTCTTATCCTACCCTATAGTCTTCTTTTAAGTCCTGTCTTTTCCAAAAACCTAAATATTGCCCTGTACCCCACATGTCCTGTGTTCAATTGGATTAACTCCTTAGTGCAATCTCTTCCCAGTTTGTTTTTTAGTATCTGTCTTTCCTGCTCGTACCTAGGACAATTGATAATTACATGTTCTACGGTTTCCTGTAGGTTATAATACTCACACATACCAGTCCCATGTTTATCAGTTATCTTCAGTGTACTATTAAGACCAGTATGCCCAAACCTCATTCTCGAGATAATGTTTTCTTCTTTTTTTGATCTACTGGTTTCCCTCATTTCTCCTACGTTCTTTTGGATACTATAGTAATGCCTACCTTTTGTTTCCCTGTTCCAAATTTCCTGCCATTTCTTTTTCATTTCTGCTTTAGTAATTCTGAAGTTAGTTAGATAATTTGGGCTATTTCCAGCATAATGTCCTGTCTTGCTTCTGACTGTATACTCTTGAAACTGGTTAACGCACTACTAGAATCTGATCCTATTAATCCTTTGTCTGGTTTGCTGCTTTCTGTCCACTCAAGGGCTAAAAGGATAGCGAACATTTCCCCTGTAAATACTGAAAGGTTGTTACTTACTTTTTTATTTGACACAACATTTAAATCTGGGATTATGAATGCAACTCTACTTTCTCTACTTACTCTACTTTACTACTTTTTACTTTTGATGCATCAGTGTATATTTTAATATACTCAGCGTAATTTCCCTCTATATATCTGTTGACTTGGTTCCTATCTATATTTCTCTCTTTCTTCCTTTCCAGAAGGTGCATGTCCACCATTATCTGTCCTAATAACCAAGGTGGGACAACAGAGAATGGTACCGTGGGGCTTAACATTATATTCCCTATCCCTATTCCATTAGCTGTATTTCCTATTGTCCAACCGAAGCTCTTGATCTGTTGTTTCTCTTTCTCTTGGCATGGTTTTAACACCTTCTGGGTAGGGTGATTCTCCTTGTGGCCCTGTAAGTTTTCCCAGTACTGTACTGTACTGTAAGTTCCGACAGTGGAAGTGAGGGAGCTTTATGTTCCGCTTACAACTGATTTTATTCAAAACTTGTGTTTATTATCAGTAGCAAATGTGTACATCTACCTTGCTTTGTTAGTCTTTTCTACTACTTTTAACTGACAGACGTGTTTTTTTTTTAGTTACTGCAGACAATGAATTTGCATAATAAATACGCAGTGGTGGAAAAAGTATTAAGATTATTTAAGCAGAAATACCACAGTGTAATTCAATTATTTTGTTTCCATATCGGTCACCCTGCACCAAATATCTCCTATTTGGCACCACTTCGTGAATATGTGTACACTGTTGGAGTTTAATGTCATAATATCATAATACACAGAGCTATCTCTCTCTGTGTGTCTTTATCACTCTGTCTGCCTCTGCACAGAATGTGTAGCAACTCCAGCCTTTGACAAAAATGGTCAAGAAGATTATAAACTCCAAAAGCTGGCACCAGATGGCCTAATGTTTTTATCAAGAGTCCTAGTAACAATAAGCGTTGGCAAGAGTGTCAGAGTTTCAGTCAAAATATCTTTAACAGTTTCATTCATTTTACTTACATATTAAAATTCATAAAAAGTTAGAGGAATGAGGGAAATAAATCTGTGATTCTGAGCTGCATCACTGTTTATAGCAAATCTCTGATCTACATGAGAGCAACGATGTAGGAGACTGAGGGTGTGGTTTTAAATACCACCTCACAACATCTAGAAGATATTACCTGTAAAAGACAGCACATCGTCTGCATGTACACACACAAACACACAGTATCGGTAACATATATCAATGTTTCCACTTCATTCTTTCATTCACGGTCTGTCATGCCTACATGTTCAACCACACAATAATCCCCTGTGCTTAATACTACCTTGTGTATCATTACTTGTCAGCTGTAATTTTGTCACTCAAGCAGCATTGCAATAATATTTAGTGCATGTGCCTTAAAAGGAATGTGTTTTAATGTAAAAACAGTCAAAGGTGTTTACTGTGAAAGTGGAATTGTTAAGAAATAATGTTACCAAAATGTTTTAACATATTTTCTAAATATATTAAAACTGTAGGAGAATCAACTACTTTAATCAAATAATTACACTTAAAAGTCGAGCTCAAAGGTGAGGACCAGCTGAGACCAGCCTAAAGCTAATATATAGGTGAAGCTGATTTTGTCAGCTAGCCAAAATAGGGGGAGTTGTGGGAGTGGAGGAAGGCTTTTGCACCAAAAACTCTATTCCTTTGAAACTTTTAACATGGCTCTTCATGTTTTTCTGACTCTTGTGAATTTAATTTAAGTTTTACACTCAAAATATCACATACTCAAACATTACTATGGCCATACAATCAAGATTCAAGACATAAAAATAGCACAGTGATTAAAAAAACATTTGGGTAAACACAGTAAAACCAGCACTTATTTCAGCAATCATTCAATCAGTTATCTGAGACTTTTCATTAACTTTAACACATATTTTTAACACTACTAAGTGGCATAAGGTTAAACAATACAGTTTGCTTAATATAGTATAATAGTTACAATATTCTACAGATTCAATGAAACATGATGATTAATACTGGATTACTGATTGGTTATATAGCTAATTCACATTAATTCAGACATGGGTAACAAAGCAAGGATATCGCAGGGTTACTTCTCTTTGGAATGTACTTTTAACGTTACGATAGGTGTCTGGCAAACCATATCTCAGACCACATCAGGGGGTGAGAGAAGAAGGAGTGTGTTTATTTGCGTGTGTGTGTGTGTGTGTGTGTGTGTGTGTGTTTCATGTTCTTATATTCCAGTGGGGACTTTAACCTGAATGCACACTAACCCATGGGGTCACTGTGTGGATGCTGCTGTGTGTTTGTGAATGTGGGGAGACATTCAACCCCCTTTTCTCACAACAAGACATTTATTTGCACTTTATTACACGTCTGAACAAATATGATCAAATAAAATTGATGTAATGAAATGACAATAATGACATGAAAAAGTTTTTCAGTTTGGACAAACCTTAAAATGTAATTCTTTAATGGAGATGAGTGACACATTCTCCTTTTTAGTTGATCTCTGGACATACAGAGTTACTCAGAGTAGCTCAGCTCTGAATGTAAGGTCTGTATTTCTACACAACAGCAACATTGTACTTGAGAAACTGTGTCTGTTATATGTGCTAATAGTCATGCACCAAACTGATGTTTTCACCCCGATACAATTTCTATTGCTAAACTCAGGTTTTTGGCCAATACAGAGTAGCAATCCAATCCAAGTGTTCCAAATGAATTTAGAGCAATTCTGCTAAAATTAATTGAAACTTCACCCTCACTGTGTAGAACTAACTGATTTAAATCATATGTGCACAATTACATATAAGACGGTGTAGTCCCTCATTCGTCCAGGAGTGTTCCATCGTAGAAAAGGTTTCAGTCATAGTCATCTGGACAAATCAAGACGTTTCGGCTTCCATCCCATATGATAATATGATTGGCTAGAGGTGAGACTAAACAGCCACTTCACAAAAAGACTTTATCAGCACAGACGATACGCTAACTCGGGATTGCAGAGCGCCGTGCATTTGCATCTAAAAGCTACAAACCACACATTTGAAGACAGTGAGGTGAAGATTCTAAGTAGAGAGAAGAGTTGGTATGAAAGAGGAGTCAAAGAAGCCATTTCTGTGAAAAAAGAAAACCCCTCTTTAAACAGAAATGGTGGTCTGAGATTCAACTTGACAACTGTTTACCACAGTGTATTAACACCTTGGTCAAGCCAATCATATGATAATCAGGTACTTAACAGTGATGAGGGAGGTGCAGCCAGAAAACAATAGGCTATCAATATTACTGATTACTGAGCCATCATGGAAACAAAAGAAGGTCAGTTTCAGGTGAAACTAGGCAGGGTAAACAGCAGACAGTCAGGAAGACTCCTTCCTGAGGGCAGGGCTTAAGTAACACAGAGTAGCTTAAATTTCTGAGTTCTCAGACCATTTTCGCAATTGAGAATGACTTCCGGATGGGAGCCGAAACGTCTTGATTCTGAAAACAGTGTCCAGATGACTACAACTGAAACCTTTTCTACAATTACATATGACTACACATCACTTTTTAAATGTGGAGACGAGACGTACACCAACATGCATTGTAGCCTTGTGCAGATTTACATTTTTTTATGAAATTGCATTGTTGCAATGCTTCAACCTCATAATGAGAGATCATCACATTTAACTTATCTAATACATGTAAAACACACAGTTCCTACTGTAGTATGACTGTTGTTGTTTACAGATAAAGACCTGACCTTTTGCAAGAATATGGCTTGTCAGCTGTGTGGATGCTCTGGCGTCTCTGCAATTTTTGCCTATACTTAAAAGCTTTCCCACGTGTCACATTTTCAAGACTTTTTACATGTGCAAGTATTACAGTGAATCTTTAACATGGTAGTTATATACATTGTTGGTGTGACTATTGATTTTGTGAGGACATTTCTGTGGTTCAGGATATGCATTTCTAGTTGATACGGAGCCTCAAAGCTATTCTTTAAAAGTAACAGGTATTAACTGTTTTGATTAATTTTTTTAAGTCATATATTAAGCAAAAAATTGGCTTTCAGTCAGTTGGTCAGGGAAAGGGAGATTATTTTATCTTGGATCCAAGGAAGTTGAAATCAGTCAGGCCACAAGTCGATTCTTAGTTAAAGCTGGTTTATTTACATGCATGTTCAGACCCGGAGTAGAACCAAAGTACCACCCAGAATCTGCCCTGAGATAAGGAAGACCCAGCTTATATAGTATGGAGTCAAGTAACTCCACGTGGCTGCACTACATTCTTTGTCCGTAGTGAAAAACATTGTATAAGTGATACCAAATGTTCTTCTTCTGGTCTTCCTCCAGCTAACCAGGGGAACCTTCAGGTCCATCCATACATACTTAATTAATTAGGTGAAAAACACAGACACGGTACCACAGTTACACAAACTTATAAAAGATAATAAAATGTATAAAAGTTGATGTGGAATCATCATAAGAATACAAAAGCATAGTAAGTATGGTTATCATATGTCATCATACAAAAAACAACTATCAGTCAAACACATAAGTGAGGTAGTGTATAAACATAGCAAAAAAGAAGGCACGTTCACATTTAGTTCTTATATGGTAATATAAAACAGTGATGTCAGTAACACTCAAAGGTAAAATCTGACTTCTTGCAAAGATGTGTAGGAGGCTTCATATAGAACTATCAAATACTACTTGAGGTACAAAGATATTAAGTTCTTGTTAAACTGTGAAGGTTCTTTATGTAACATTCATTGCCACTAAATGTTGCACTAGAGAACCAGCATCTCAGACCAAAATAATTTGGTGCTACGGCCCACCAGACTCCATTGAGAAAAACAGTAATTTTACCTC
The DNA here is from genome assembly GCF_020085105.1 of Siniperca chuatsi. Taxonomy (NCBI): domain Eukaryota; kingdom Metazoa; phylum Chordata; class Actinopteri; order Centrarchiformes; family Sinipercidae; genus Siniperca; species Siniperca chuatsi. The sequence goes on along the minus strand of NC_058046.1, from coordinate 26,457,666 downwards.
GCAGATCATCGTAAAACACACTTCATTCAAACTGTACAGAAACAAAAAAAAACTCACCAAAACTGTCTTTCCATTGTTCAACAATCACCAACTCTGGTTTAGTTGAAATAAACCCTTAATTCACGGCCTTAGATGAGAAAACAAACAGCCATTATATCGCTCTCCTCAAAGCCAACAGTTTCACATGCACACGCAGCCTGATCGGCTACCAAAACAAAGAACAGAGAAGCTCGGATTATAACACACACAGAAAGTGTGATGTCATGCTCTGCTCAGGACACCATTACTCCACTTACTTTACTACTACTTTACTAGCTCATTTTATGTAAAACATTTTACATTCAGTTACAGAGATGGAGCTATTTCAAAAATGTATTTTATTCAGTAGGTGAACACGTCTCCACAGGAGTTTCAGCTCGATGGTTTCTCCTGTGTATATTGATTTTCAGGTGTTTTTTCAACTATGTGATTTGAGTAAAACTTTTCCCACAAGTGCTGCAGTTTTGTGGCTCCTCGCTTCTGAGTTATTTTGTGTATTGACCACAAACCACTAGAACTGAATCGTCTCCCACATATTTTGCAAATACAAGGCTACTTGTCTGAATGCAGTTTTATATGCCTTGTCAAATGAGACGCATGAACAAATCTTTTCCCACAGATCTTGCAAAGGTACGGCTTCTCACCTGTGTGGCTTCTCATGTGGCCTGTCAAGGCACCGCTAAATCTGAAATCTTTCCCACATGTTTTGCATGAATATGGCTTCTCACCAGTATGGATTCTTGTATGAGTGTTCAATGCCGATGCTTGACAAAATCTTTTCCCACAGGTGTTGCATAGGTACGGCTTCTCACCTGTGTGGATTCTTATGTGGTCTTTCAAGCTTGACCTGATAGGAAATCTTTTCCCACAGGTGTTGCAATGGTATGGCTTCTCACAACTGTGAGCTCTTCTCATGTGGACTATCAAATGACCACTATAGCCGAAAGCTACCCCACACGTTTTGCAAGAATATGGCTTCTCACCTGTGTGGCTTCTCAGGTGTGTCTGCAATCTTGACTTATGCTTAAAATCTTTTCCACATGTGTCACATTTTAAAGACTTTTTGAGAGTGTTAATGGGAATCATTGACATGGTAGAGTTGTATACATTGTTACTATGACTTTCACTTTTGTGATGTTGATTATTTGGTTCTGCATCTCTAGTTGATCCCGAGTCTCCATGCCTGCCTCCTTTCTGATCTTGGTTCTCAGCTGCATGAGAGTTGTGAGAGAGGAGCTGCTGGTCCCTGTTTGGTTCTGGTTCACTGTGGTCACTTTCCTCATCAGTAGGAGTCAACATAAAGGCATCAGCCTCCTGCTTCAGTACAAGCTGCTCTCCCTCCTGACTGGTGCAGAGTTCCTCCTGTTCCTCTTTAATCTGTGGAGGCTCTGGGTCCTCATGGTCCAGACTGGAGTTCCTCTCCTGAATACAGAGCTGCTGGTCAGCCAGAACCTCCTCCTCCGTACAGACATGTTGCTGTGGGAGCTCTGGAGGGACAGAGAACAAAAGGAGCATGATACTACTGTGATGGTAAAGTATAAAATTAGACATGCGCGCAAATTAGAACCAGTACTGTTTAAAACAATTTGGATAACATATGAATCGAAATCCTTTATTTTGTGTTATTAAAATAATAAAGTTTTACACACCTATCCTGTGTAACTTTATTTCAGGTTTCCAAAAGATATCCAGCAGTCTGCGCTGACGATCGATCTCTTCCTCGTACTCGACGATAGTTTTTTTAAAAACTCCGAATATTTCTTCAGCAGCAGCAGTTAGTCGCTCGTTGACAAACTCTCTCAAATACTCAACTGAATACATTGTTGCTTAATTACAAATAAAATAACTGGTTGCGCTAGGACTACTATAAAGTCTCCCAGATAATTCAACACATGATGCAGCTTACTGTAGAGTATTGTTTACTTCCGCTGAATGTCACACTGTTAAGTTCCGACAGTGGAAGTGCGGTAGCTTTATGTTCCGCTTTCAACTGATGACATTTTATTCAAAACTTGTGTGCATAATATCAGTAGCAAGGATTCACATCCACCTCGCTTTGGTACTCTTTTCTACTACTTTTAACTGACATACGTGTTTATTTGTTACTTCGCAGATAATGAGTTTGCATTAAAAAAAAACAAGCAGTGGTTGAAGACATTTTCATATTATATAAGTAGTAAATATGTAAACTTTAGTGCAATTCATTGTGCATTCAACATTTTATTGAAGTAGCTAAAAGAACGGAAGTATATTAGCAAAATATAGTTGAAGTAGCCTTCTAAATGTTGAATTAATAATTTTGTGGAATGGCATTATGTATTTGATTTTGATTACTGATGCCATAACTTGTAGTCTAGCAGCTAGTGGAGGTGGGGCTCAGTTCCGTACCGCAGCAGGCGTCTCTTTCCAGGCGTCAACTTCTTCCAGCTCCCCGGGCGGTCGGTGGGGACAACCTGCAAGCAGAGTTGGGAGATGGTGTCCCGTCTTTTTAGGTTTCAGCGATCAGGCTTTCAGTCAGTAGCCCTAACTCGTCTACTGCAATTACTAACACTACTATAGTACCGTAATACATAGCAGTATCAAACGTTATTTTTACCAGAAATATTTTATTGATCCCCGAGAGGAAACTCTTTTGTTACAGCAGCTCATTGTCACGTCAGTGCACACAGGAATATAAGTACTAAGCAAAAAATATAATACGTTATAATACAGGTAAGATAAATTAAGTACCAAGTGGGTATAAGTATAAAATTAAAATAAGTGTAAAGTACAAAGTGGATTACCGGTTGATGATAAGTATGTACAGTATAATAATACAATGTAATAATATAAGTAATAGGTAGTAGTGCATGTACTGTCAAGTTAAGTGTAGCTTATTAAGATTATTATGAGGTGGTGGATATTGCACAGCAGTAATAGAAGTATGAATAAATATCAATAAATTAAACTGAAAACAGAGTATATTGCACCAGAGTATTAAACAGAGAATATTGCACAATTATTTCAAGTATTGCAGTGATGTTAATGATCCAATGTTCAGTTTATCAACTTAAGGTCATATAGACTGACACTTAGAGGGAGGAGTTAAAGAGTTTGATGGCCACAGGCAGGAATGACTTCCTGTGGCGCTCTGTGCTTGAGTGTTCTTAGCCCAGTCCAGTTTACTGTCCATGTGTACTCCCAGGTATTTGTAGTCCTCAACAATGTCCACACTGACCCCCTGGATGGAAACCAGGGTCACTGGTGCCTTGGCCCTTTGTAGGTCTACAACCAGCTCCTTTAACTTTGTCGCATTGAGCTGCAGATGGTTTTGCTCACACCATGAGACAAAGTTACCCACCACAGCCCTGTACTCAGTCTCATCACGACCGCTGATACTTCCCACCACAACAGAGTCATCAGGAAACTTCTGAAGGTGGCAGGACTCTGTGTGGTAGCTGAAGTCTGTGGTGTAGATGGTGAAGAAGAAGGGAGAGAGGACAGTCCCCTGAGGGGCCCCAGTGTTGCTGACCACTCTGTCTCTGTTGAGTGGAGTTTCATCAGCTGTCCTCTCACCTGGTCAGTAGTCAGGCACACAGCAGAGGTTACAAGTGGGGAGGGAGGGAGTCATCAGTCATGAGAGGGCTGTTAGCCTGAGAACCAGTTGAGGGAGGAATAGGACTCTCTCAGGAAGATGGAGGAGGGGGGAGCAGTGGACTCAGAGGAGTTTGAGGGCCAACAGCAGCTGAATTAGAGGGGGTATGAGCAGGAGCCAGTGTGCTATATATGAGCTCATACAACCACTGAATCTTTTGTGGGAAACATAGCTATCCCCGCCCCCTCACTTACATACTTGGGCACCTGAGACACACACACACACACGCAAACACACACACACACACAACGTTGCCAACTTGGAGACTTTATCAACTCGATTTGGTGACTTTTCAGATCTTCTTTGCGACTTTATTTCTAAAATGTGACTTGTGAGAAATCTGGTGAGAAATATACACAAATCTATTATTGTAATTTATTCCATTGTATGCTGCTCAAAATAATCTTCTGGCAGCAGCACAGTGTTGCTCCCTCTCTACTCGTGCCAGGCGCACACAGGCAGGAGTGAGAGTGAGTTACTATGGTTACTGGAATGCTCTGTACTGTCGCTCTGAAACTTACTCGCAATTCCCAATAATAGGAGCTGTCGCTATTGGGTTTATCCCTGCTTGTATTCGCAATTGTGAAGATTTTCTTTCGCGCCACTGTGCCCTGCACAGGGCCTCCCTCAGGTCCGCTCCTGCAGTATGCGTGACCTGAACTCTGCTCCTATTTTTTCTTCAGCGTACAAGCAGTCAACAAGTGAAGAACAGAAGATGAAGAAGTTTAGTGGTGTCTGCCTGTGTACCAGCTGCCAGACCAGCTACATCCTCCCCTCAGATCTCCACCCATGCTGTGAGGCTTGCCTCAGGGCTGTGCACGCCGGGGTAGTGCTTACTCTGCAGGCCACCAGCCAGTTCTGTGCTTGTTTGCCTATGAAGGAGCTGCAGCGACGAGCAGACACTTTCATGCCGCTCCGTGTCGAGGAAGGCGGTTACGGCAGCTGGGCTGACCCTGTGGATCCCTCACCAGAGGCAGAACTGGACCTCTTCAACGTTGAGTTTCAAGACATCCCAGAGGATGACCCCGACGGCAGGTACGAGTCAGGTGGCTTGGTTCTTCCCTTGGCTCTCCCCCCTCCTTGTTAGAAACCCTGAAGCTTGATGATGGGAATCCGGAGCTCCGCGATTGTAGCTCTATCCGTCCCCACCGAGGCCAGGAGCCCCCGCAGCAGCGTCTCTCTCCTTCTCTGCATACATTGTCTGGCCATATGCCCGCCGCTAAGGCCCTTTTTCAGGACTTGGCTGACATTATCAAAAAGGTGGCAGATCTGAGAGGCATTGCTACCGGCCAGACGTCCCTGGCCGTGAAGCAGCCGAGGAAGTGGTAAAGTAAGGAAACGCAACTTCTGGAGCAAAGCCGCACCTCATCAAAAACAGCAAGATGTTCGCTTCAGGTTAAGGAAGGCGAAGAACGCGCAATTCACACTGTGGTTCTCCGTGAACGCACAAAACAAACCTCCACTGGGAGTGGATGCCTTCTCTCACAGGCCATGGCCCAGAGCACTCCTTTACACGTTTCCCCCAGTTCCCCTGATTCCTCACCTCTTAGCTTGCTTTCAGGAAGAGAATCTAGTGGTCATTCTGGTGGCACCAGAATGCACGAACATGTCTTGGTTCCTGACCATGGTGCAGCTGCTGGCAGGGAAGCTGCGGCAACTCCCATGGCGTAGAGATGCGTTGTCACAGCTGGACAGTGCGATGTGCGTTCCTTCCAGTGATAGGCCAACGGCTATGGGCCTGGCCGCTCAATGGGAGAGTTTGGAAAGATTAGGACTGCCCCTTGCAGTGGTGTGCACTATTCAGTGCGCGAGAGCCCCTTCTACAACAGCATGTTACACAGCTAGATGATCTGCTTTTCAGTGCTGCCATGTGGAGAGAGGCTCAGATCCCACATCATGTGCTCTGCCTCTCATGTCAACCTACCTTCAGACATTGGTAGATAATGATTTGGCTCCATCTATGTTTAAAGTGTATGCTGTAGCCATATCATTCTGCGCATCCCTTGGTGAAGGGAGTCAGATGACAGAAACCATTTGTGTGCTCTCTAGCACCACAGTGGGATTTACCCCTGGTGCTGCGTGCTCTGGGGGGTTCCCCTTTTGAGCCGATAGCCCAAATCTCACACAAAATCACACAACTCTACATTGCAGCGGGAGTGGAAGCTCTGTAGTGCATCCAGCCACACTCCACAAGAGCCTTATCCTCATCTACGGCCCTTCTCAGAGGGATGGCAGTGGCAGACATCTGCTCAGCAGGATCTTGGGCTTCTCCGTGACCTTTTATCAGTTTCTATCTGCATAATGTGTCTGAGTCCTCCCTGACTCATTCAGTTTTAAACGTGCTAGACGACAGATGATGTGTTGTCAGATCTGGCACTCTTACGCACATGCCAAATGGTGTGCCTCTAATTCCAGTATCATGGATTAGTGGGCTGCATGAGGGACTATTACAGTACGTAATCAATGCCCTACCTTAGGCTTTGCATTTATGGGGTGGTGAACAGGTGTATGTTATCTGCTTGTGGACATTGGTGTCACAGTTGCCATTGACTACATCAGCTTCGCCCTTAACCCAATAGCGACAGCTCTTAGAGGGCGAAGCCTATAAGAAATAAAAACGTTATTTACGTACCGCAACTCTAGATTCTATGAGTATAGGTGTAGCCCTCTAAGAGGGCCAGGCTCCCTGCTCCACCGGCACTGTCTGAAGAAAATGCTGATTTTCGGGAGCAGAGTTCAGGTCATGCAGTTGACCCCGCTCCCCACCCCCAACAAGGAAAGTTGACCCCCCTTCCCACCCCCAACAAGAAAAGTCAAAACAAGAAAAAGAAAAGCCAAAAAGCCCTCTACTTCCTTCTGTGTCTCCATTTTATACAGGTGGAGCACAGGAAAAACTCAAGCTATCTTCTATATATGGTAAAAACATAAGACACAAAGAGGACATTGGTCAAGCTCAACCCCTCTAAGTCAAATATAAAACACGTGATAAGATACAAAAAATTGCTTAACAAGCCGTTATCAGTAAGCCATCATTACTGTTTCAACAGGATGCTGTGGTTAAGTGGAGGCTGCCATTTTGCTGTGGCAGGTGTTGCAGTCAGGAAGCGGAGTGCAAACTGTGGAAACAGGGCATAAACTGTCAGAAGCGCAAACGGAGTTGTTTTCTAATTGTCATTCTTTTGGGTCCATTGTCATTTTTTAAAATATTGTCTTCAATTGTGTATCAAAGTTCTGTGGGGGATATCAAGGGGTGAGGCTTGGCCATAATCCATTCAGCTGGACTTCTCAACAATATATATTGCAGAAGTGGACCTGAGGGGGGGCTTGTGGAGGACACAGGGGCGTGAAAGAAAATCTTCATGACTGCGCATGAGCCTATACTCAGAATCTGGACTGATGATATGTAGCCTGATTAACGTTAGTATGCCTATATAAAATCATAGATGTAATTGTACCTCAATGCTGAAATCTAGCAATATAACATAATTTCACATTTTTGGTTAACATTATACAGGGTTGCCTACAGGCTCTCACACCAAATAAGTGGAAGCCTCAGAGCTAGAAAGAAGAAAAACTATTATTGTGTTATGTGTTAAATAGGCTTTCTCTGCACACAGGACAAAGTCTGAACATCAGGCTTTTTAGTTGACCGAGGCGCACACACATACCGCTCTAAAATCACAAAAAAACTTTCACGTATGTAGAGTTTTGCCTTTGCACTTTGCTTTTCATTTATTCATAAAACACTTATTCATATTGCAATAGCTATCGATCTACATGTTATCCCAGACTACAGATCTCCAATGACCCTAGAACCACCCCTGCCTCAAGGAAGCGTACTGGCACGATTCCTCTTCACTATTTTCATCTCAGACATTGTTGGAGGACAACATATTCTTATTTTATAAGCTCATTATACGTTTTCTTTAAATCTTAACATGCAAAGTAACTATTGTAACTATAGCTGTCATATAAATGTTTTGGGGTAAAAGGTGGTGAATAATTACAATACTGCTTACATGTTAATGATTGTTTTATTACAAAGTGATGCTGTTTTTAGTCTTGTTTCCTGTCCATCAAACTGTATCTAGATCAAGTCAGTCTTTTTAACTGATTGTACATTTAACCACAAGACACTGGTCTGGAAAAATGAACTTTTATTACATTTGGCAAATGCTCTTATCCACACGACAATTGAGCATCCACATCACACCAATAGCTTAACAGCGACTGCTGTGCACTCACTGTGAAACTAACATTTTTACTAGATTTGGGGGATTACGATTGTTTCAAAGAAATACTGTTTACTAACAAAAATATAAGTAATACAGTAATATGAAAGAAAACTTTACACTAAGATATTTTGATCTCACCTTTATGAAAAACATTTTATATTCAGTTACAGATGTGTAGCTATTGCAAAATTGTTTTTCATTCAGTACGTGAACATGTCTCCACAGGAGCTCGATGGTTTCTCCTGTGTATATTGAAACGTGCTATAATTATGTGGCTCCTCACTTCTGTGAGTTCTTGTGTGTGATCTTATATGCCTTGCCAATTGAGATGAATCAGAGTATCTTTTCCCGCAGATCTTGCAAAGGTACGGCTTCTCACCAGTGTGGGTTCTCATGTGGACTGTCAAGTCACCACTGAGTCTGAAATCTTTCCCACATGTTTTGCAAGTATATGGTTTCTCACCTGTGTGGATTCTTATGTGCTTTTTCAGTTTTGACGTGTCAATGAATCTTTCCCCGCAGGTCTTGCAAAGGCACGGCTTCTCACCTGTGTGGGTTCGTATATGACCTGATAAACCTGACATCTGACTGAATCTTTTCCCGCAGGTCTTGCAAAGGTACGGCTTCTCACCTGTGTGGGTTCTCATGTGGACTTTCAAGACACGGCTAGATCTGAAATCTTTCCCACATGTTTTGCAAGAATATGGCTTCTCACCTGTGTGGAGTCTTATATGAGTCTTCAAATCTGTTGTCTTACTGAATCTTCTTCCACAGCTGCTGCAAATATATGGCTTCTCACCTGTGTGGCTTCTCAGGTGTCTCTGCAATCTTGACTTATACTTAAAATCTTTTCCACATGTGTCACATTTGAAAGACATTTTACCTGTGTCAGTATTACAGTGGATTTTTAACATGATAGAGTTTTTGTGATGTTGATTCTTTACTTCTGGTTCTGCATGTCTAGTTGATCCTGAGTCTTCATGCCTGCCTCCTTTCTGATCTTGGCTCTCAGCTGCATGAGAGTTGTGAGAGAGGAGCTGCTGGTCACTGTTTAGTTCTGGTTCACTGTGGTCACTTTCCTCATAAGTAGGAGTCAACATAAAGGCATCAGCCTCCTGCTCCAGTACAAGCTGCTCTCCCTCCTGACTGGTGCAGAGTTCCTCCTGTTCCTCTTTAATCTGTGGAGGCTCTGGGTCCTCTTGGTCCAGACTGGAGTTCCTCTCCTGAATACAGAGCTGCTGCTCAGCCAGAACCTCCTCCTCCGTACAGACATGTTGCTGTGGGAGCTCTGGAGGGACAGAGAACAAAAGGAGCATGATACTACTGTGATGGTGAAGTAAAAATGCAGATATGAGAGCAAATTAGTACCAGTATCTATTTAAACAATTTGGATTACATATAAATTGAAATCCTCTGTTTTGTGTTATTAAAATAATGACGATTTACAATATGTGTATCATTCGTTCATTTCATATTCAATTGAGACTCCAAAATCGGAAAATGAAAAATCAATACTTTATTCATTTATGAAACTGATACCAAAAAACAAATGACGGCTTGTTTTTTGTACTTTCGATATTAGCTCAAGTCAAAAATAACGGGCTACGGACCGAATTTGATTTTGATATTTAATGTGTCTGATTTGTGTGACCAGGAAAGTACTGGTCCGTACCTTGGTTGTCCGTGTACCCTGCGTCCAAAGCTGTGTTCAACTTGTTTGATAACAGGATAAACAAATATACAATGTAGCCTATTACTTTGTTTTGATTGTTTTTCATGCGAATTAAAAAAACGGAAATCCACGTGCTTTTCCCGTTTTTGTCTTCAAATCGGTAGTTTTAATAGAAATAAAACCAAAACCAGAAAACAACTCGTTTTTCGCTTTTATTGTTATATCTATATTATCTGCTCCTATTGCATCTCTACAAAACACTGACTGGCAAAGTAGTCCTATGCTATGTCGTGCAGTATCACCCCACTAACCTTCATACACAAACAGTCGGAGGCCTAAGTAAGTTATTAGTGCAAAACAAAGTCAAAGTCAAACAGCGACATCGTGTCAGTTGCATCGGCACCATGGAAAGCACCACACATCAAACACCTCTGCAGCTGATTATGTCACCCGCCCAACGCGGTGAGCACCAACACTCAACATCTGACCCAGTCTGTCATGATGCGCGGATTGCGGTTATCCGCGGGCGTCGTGGATAATCCGCGGATCGGGCAGACCGGGTCATAAAAATTAACAATCTGATTAATAGCGGATGGGCAAACGTCTCTCCATTAAGAGAGACGCTGTGTGCATTTACACAGGAGGACCAGCAGAGTAACTTCATTGATTATTTAAATCTCCCAACACGCCGACAGGATCGGTCAGGATCTTGTAATCCATCGGTAATTATTGTTCTGTGTTCTTCTATTTACACACCTATCCTGTTTAATTTTATTTCGGGTTTCCAAAAGATATCCAGCAGTCTGCGCTGACGATCGATCTCTTCCTCATATTCGACGATAGTTTTTTTAAAAACTCTGAATATTTCTTCAGCAGCAGCAGTTAGTCGCTCGCTGACAAACTCTCTCAAATACTCAACTGAAGACATTGCTGTTTCAATACAAATTAAATAATTATCTGCGCTACGACTACAATATCGTCTTCCAGCTAATTCACTACATGCAGCTAACGCTACTAGCGCTTGTTTTGTTTACTTCCGCTGGATGTCACACTGTTAAGTTCCGACAGTGGAAGTGCGGGAGCTTTATGTTCCGCTTTCAACTTGCTTCTTTCCACAACGAAATTTGGTACTTTTCTAAACTACTATAGCCATAAAACTGAGCAAAATCTGGACGTTTCAGGGAAGATGGAGTGATGACTTCTGCATCACTTAATAAATCTGATGTGATTATATTTCAAAATGACCTTATTACCAATAAGCATGCAAACTACATTGTTCCTTTTTAATTTTGGAGTAGCCTATTCAAAAAATACGGGGTACATCTGTGCATTTACTTGGGAACAAATGTCCAGTGGACAGTGTATTGTCATGGATACTGTCTCAGCTGTCGTTCACCTCACCAGCAAACTTCATTATAAGACGGTCGATGAATTAGATGAAAACTTCTGATAAAGCTAAAGATGACAGGTGTAGGAGGGAGGGTATTCAATTGGGTAAAATACTTTATGGTAGAGAGAACCATCCAAGGAAGAATTGGAAACGAAACATCAAGCCAATTTGTATTGGAAAATGGGACCCCACAGGGGAGTGCAGTAAGTTCACTCATCTTCTCAGTTATGATTAACGATGTTTTTTTCCACCAGTTATAGGCAGATCCCTTTTTGCAGATGATGGCGCATTATGTAAAAGTGGAAGGAATATCTTGCACATTAATAGGAGGATCCAGGAGGCAATCAATAAGGTTAAACAGTGGGAATATAAGTGGGGATTTAAATTTTCACATGAGAACACAAATACAGTAGTTTTTCTCTAACATGAATCTGCCGATGTATGGAAGAGCATTGGAGAGGGTGAATGTAGTGGGTTAATTTATTTTACCTGTATTATAGAGTATTATATTTTGATTTGCTTAGAACTTCTATTCCTGTGTGCACTGATGTGATAGTGAGCAGCTGTAACAAAAGAGTTTCCCCTCGGGGATCAATAAAGTATTTCTGATTCTGATTCTGATGTTTTTACTTTCTTAGGAATTCTTTTTGACTCTAAGTTAACATGGGCTGCTCAAATTAATAAAATAATGAAAAAATGTCAGAAAGCCTCAGTGGGGTGGAATGGGGGGCAAACTTGTCTTCAACAAAAACAGTCTATATAGCAATGGTTCGGTCTGTGCTTGATTATGATAGTATAGTCTGTGGTACAGCCTCCCAAACTTTGTTGGGAAAGCTTGATAAGATACAAGCTCTACGACAGTGTTGTGCAGCTGTAAATTCAACCCCAGTCCCAGCCCTGCAAGTCCTGGCGGGAGAGATGCCACTAGAAATTAGAAGGAAGCAATTCATGACTAACTACTGGGTTAACCGCAAGGGACACAAAGAACATTATCCCTCTAAAATGGTATTGCAAGAGTGCTGGGAACAAGGCAGAGGACAAAGAGCAAGCTCTGGGTGGGTTGGGAAGAGATATTCAGAGGACTTGGGGGTTATTAATTTGAAGCTGAGCCAAACAGTAATTGTTCCAGAGGCTGAGTCATGGAGATACTCAGCCCCACTGACAGATATGTACTGTATCTGCTGGAGCTGAAGAAGTCAGAGAGAGGTAAAGTTGATTTGTTAACAGCTTTCTCAGTTCATGCAAGAGAGCACTACTCCCAGTATGTACACATTTATACAGATGGTTCAAAAGATCCAGAATATCAGATGACTGGAGCTGCTTTTTTAGTTCCAGAAAAAGAAAGTTACCACATTAAAGCGTACATCAAACTATCTGGGAGTCTACTCAGTGCAGATGCTGGCAGTATTCTTGGCTCTGCATTTGGTAGAGAGAACTAAATCAGGAAATGTTTTAATCTGCTCTGATTCTGTTTTAGTCCTCAAGAGCCTGACAAGCCAACAAGATATTTTATTCCAAGTGTTACAGTTATATTCCAGACTCATTCAACAAGGTATTTCAATCCAGTTTTTGTGGGTTCCTGCACATGTAGGTCTGAAAGTAAATGAGCAAGCGGACAGGTTAGCAAAACAAGCACTACAGTCAGAGAGATAGAATAGATTTACAAGTGCCATTAAGCAAATCAGAGCAACAGTTTGGAATAAGGCAGCAGAAGAGTGGCAAGAGCAGTGGAACACTGAAATAAGAGGATGATTTCTGTCTAATTTTATTAAGAAAGTCTATTCATCATTTAGAAACACTGGTCAAGAAAATAAGAGGTCACTTTCAGTAGAATAAGACTTGGTCATTTCAATCTAAATAGCACACTTAAGATAATAGGAAAGAATCCAACTGGTTTATGTGACCAATGTCAGGTTGAAGAGTCATGGAATTTAGTATGAAGTATGAATGAAGTATCAGCAAGAAAGGCAACATATGCATGAAGATCTCAGGAGGCCTGGAATTCGGAATTTCAATGTAAAAACGTTGATAAATCCTTCAAGTCTCTGGTCCACACTCCGAAGCAGAAGGTGGCGGTAATGCACCTAATAAGGTGGTTGCCACCGCCGTTAAACCCAAGAAGAAGAAGAAGTAAACAACACAAGCTCTAGTACCGTTAGCTGTATGTGTTGAATTAGCTGGAAGACGATATAGTAGTCCTAGCGCAACCACTTATTTCATTTGTAATTAAGCAACAATGTCTTCAGTTGAGTGTTTGAGAGAGTTTGTCAACGAGCGACTAACTGCTGCTGCTGAAGAAATATTCGGAGTTTTTAAAAAAACTATCGTCGAGTACGAGGAAGAGATCGATCGTCAGCGCAGACTGCTGGATATCTTTTGGAAACCCGAAATAAAGTTACACAGGATAGGTGTGTAAAACTTTATTATTTTAATAACACAAAACAGAGGATTTCGATTTATATGTAATCCAAAGTGTTTAAATATATACTAGAACTAATTTGCGCGCATGTCTAATTTTATACTTCACCATCACAGTAGTATCATGCTCCTTTTGTTCTCTGTCCCTCCAGAGCTCCCACAGCAACATGTCTGTACGGAGGAGGAGGTTCTGGCTGACCAGCAGCTCTGTATTCAGGAGAGGAACTCCAGTCTGGACCAAGAGGACCCAGAGCCTCCACAGATTAAAGAGGAACAGGAGGAACTCTGCACCAGTCAGGAGGGAGAGCAGCTTGTACTGAAGCAGGAGGCTGATGCCTTTATGTTGACTCCTACTGATGAGGAAAGTGACCACAGTGAACCAGAACCAAACAGGGACCAGCAGCTCCTCTCTCACAACTCTCATGCAGCTGAGAGCCAAGATCAGAAAGGAGGCAAGCATGGAGACTCAGGATCAACTAGAGATGCAGAACCAGAACCACAGAAGAGACAGCACACAATCAGAAGTCACATTAACAATGTATACCACTCTACCTTGTCAGAGATTCACCATAATCCTCACACAGGTAAAAAGTCTTTAAAATGTGACACATGTGGAAAAGCTTTTAAGTATAAGTCATCTTTGCAGACACACATGAGAACCCACACAGGTGAGAAGCCGTTCATTTGCAAGACCTGCGGGAAAAGATTCATTGAAAAATCACAATTGACAAAGCATATAAGAACCCACACTGGTGAGAAGCCGTACCTTTGCAAGACCTGCGGGAAATCATTCCGTCAGATATCAGCTTTATCAGATCATATAAGAATCCACACAGGTGAGAAGCCATATTCATGCAAAACATGTGGGAAAGATTTCAGAGTTAGCAGTGTCTTGAAAGTCCACATGAGAATCCACACAGGTGAGAAGCCGTACGTTTGCCAGATCTGCGGGAAAAGATTCAGTGTAATTTCAAGATTGAAAAGGCACATGAGAATCCACACAGGTGAGAAGCCATATTCTTGTGAAACATGTGGGAAAGACTTCAGGATTAGTGATCACTTGAAAGTCCACATGAGAAGAGCCCACACAGGTGAGAAGCCGTACCTTTGCAAGACCTGCGGGAAAAGATTCTATGGGGTTTCAGATTTGATAACACATATGAAAATCCACACAGGTGAGAAGCCGTATACTTGCAAAACCTGCGGAAGATCTTTTAGACAAAGTGGTGATTTGACAGTCCACATGAGAATCCACACAGGTGAGAAGCCATATTCATGCAAAACATGTGGGAAAGATTTCAGAGTTAGCAGTGGCTTGAAAGTCCACATGAGAACTCACACAGCTGAGAAGCCATATCTTTGCAAGACCTGCGGGGAAAGATACGTTGAGGCGTCTGATTTGGCAAAGCACAGAAAATCGCATACAGGGAAGTAGCCTGGTATTTGCAAAATATGTGGGAGACGATTCAGTTCTAGTGGTTTGTGGTCAAAACACACAAGATCTCAGAGAAGTGAGGAGCCAAATAACTGCAGCACATGTGGGAAAAGTTTTACTCAAATCACATACTTGAAAAAACACCTGAGGATCAATATTCACAGGAGAAACCACCGAGCAAGAAGTCAGATTTGAGGGTTACTGACATCACTGTATATTACAATATAAGAACTATTAAATGTGAACGTGCCTTCTTTTTGCTATTTTGATCTACCTCTTTTACGTGTCTGACTGATAGGTAGGTGGTTTGTGTATGATGACGATAACCATATTTATGCTTTTGTATTCTTATAATAATTCCATATCAACGTTTATATCTTTATAATCTTTTACAAGTTTGTGTAAATGTGGTACCGTGTCTGTGTTTTTTACCTAATTAAGTATGTACGGATGGACCTGAAGGTTCCCCTGGTTAGCTGGAGGAAAACCAGAAGAAGAACATTTGGTATCACTTACACCGTGTTTTTCACTGTGGAGAAAGAATGTAGTGTATCCTTGTCATGTGGAGTTACTATACAAGCTGGGTTTCACCATGCATGTAAATAAACCAGCTTTAACTAAAATCGACTTCTGGCCTGACTGATTTCAACTTCATTGGATCAAAGATAAAATAATCTACCTTTCACTGACCAACAGACTAAAAGCCAAATTTTGTCTTGATAATAACTTAAAAGATGAATTGATTATCATGAAAGTTCAAGCCTGTTCATTATAAAGAATATCATTAAGACTCTGCATCAACTAGAAACCCAGATCCAAAACCACAGAAAAGGCCTCACAAAATCAATATTCACACTAACAACGTATATAACTACCATGTTACGTGTGGGAAAGTTTTTATGTATCTTCTATATCTCGGGAATCTTTGTTTCACAGTGAGTGCGCAGTGGTGGCTGTCACTAATACTAATGGTGTGATGTGGATGACCGATTGTCGTGCAGATAAGAGCATTTGCCAATTGTCGTAACTTCATTTTTCAAAAGACCAGCATGTTGTGGTTTCTGCCAGTTAGTTCAATCAGGAGAGACTTATTTGAAAAAGAGGTGTGTCGCTAAAACCAGAAACATAAAAAAATTATATCAAGTTGAACCAATCACAAAATACATAAATATATGGGACTATTGTAGAAAACCTTTTCTACGATGGAACACTCCTGGACGAATGAGGGACTACACAGTCATATGGGACTATTATTGTAACCGAACTATTTCCAAATGTGAGTGGAGAGTATGTAACTGTGTGTCAATCTGTGTGCGTAATCAGATGTGTCTGATCTCCAAAATCTCCAAATCTATTCAGATTTGCAAGTGTATTGAGATTTGAATTTGATTAATTTACTGTTTACTGTAGCTAGTGACAAGGTTGGAAAAACGATAAGACTCCGCCAGAGCGAAGTGTTTCTTGGGGCCAGGCCCTCACTACTGTACAAAAACACAACTTTATTCACTGATTTGGGTGGAACTGGATCATATTTTATGGAGAAAATATATGTTTTTCCTCTGATGTCCTCCGGCTCCTCTGCCTCAACTCTCAGTGATTAACGAGTTTCCTGATGGACAGATGCCTTATTTGTCAGGGGTGTAGCACAAAATGGGCCCTATACATATTAGTCTTTGTGGGCTCCCTTCCTCTCTTGATCCATGTCTCTCACGCATCTTTTGAAAAAAAAAAGTACAAACCTATTTTAACCAATTACTGTACACATGAATCTGTAGCACAAGTATGAGACGCCATGGGGCATGACAAAACGTCAGTATATTTGATGACCTGGGAATGACAACGGGTTACGTAAATACACAACCACCCAGACCCTCCACTGTCCAGGTACTGACTGACACACAGACACACACCCATTAACAACATCAACACAGACCTCCAGTCTTTCACACACAAAGAGCAAGTGTTCATTGTTTTGTTTTTTTTTTTCCTGATTTTATGAATTGTGCTTTTTTCTTTTTTAAATTTCATTATTACTTGACGCACTATTGTCTGTGTTCCACTCATGGCAATAAAGCATATTGAATTGAATTGAAACCAGAGCACCTGGAGGAAACACACGCAAACATTCAAACTCCACATAGAGAGGCCCTGTCCCCTGGGAATTGAACCCAGGAACTTCTTGCTGTGAGGTGACAGTGCTAACCACTGAGCCACCATGCTTAGTTTTATTAAAATCTTAAACTGCAAAGTAACTGTTGTAACTATATAAAATAAACAGGCATTATCCAACAACTTTTTGCATAATCAATTCATCTTTTAAGTCATTCATCAAGAAAAAAAATTGGCTTTCAGTCAGTTGGTCAGGGAAAGGGAGATTATTTTATCTTGGATCCAAGGAAGTTGAAATCAATCAGTCCACAAGTCGATTCTTAGTTAAAGCTGGTTTATTTACATGCATGGTCAGACCCAGAGTAGAACCAAAGTACCACCCAGAATCTGCCCTGAGATAAGGAAGACCCAGCTTATATAGTATGGAGTCAAGTAACTCCACGTGACAAGGGAACACTACATTCTTTGTCCACAGTGAAAGACAGTCTCAATGATACCAAATGTTCTTCTTCTGGTTTTCCTCTAGCTAACCATGTCGAAATGTCCTTGGGCAAGACACTGAACCCCAAATTGTCACGAGGCCTTCGGTGTGTCAGTGTGTGTGATTAGTTAGTTTCCTTGGACTGATGAGCAGTTAGCATCTGCCATCAGTGTGTCAATGTGACACGTAGAGTGTGAAGCGCTTTGAGTGGTCGGAAGACTAGAAAGGCGCTATACAAGTACAGTCCATTTACCATACATACTTAATTAGGTGAAAAACACAGACATGGTACCGAAAGTTGATGTGGAATCATCATAAGAATACAAACGTATAGTAAATATGGTTATCTTATGTCATCACACAAACCACCTATCAGTCAGACACATAAGTGAGGTAGTGTATCAAAACAGCAAAAAGAAGGCTCGTACACATTTAATAAGACTTCTTATATGGTAATATAAAACAGTGATGTCAGTCCTTCTTAAATGTAAAATCTGACTTCTTGCAAAGATGTGTAGGAGGCTTCATACAGAGCTATCAAATACTACTTGAGGTACAAACATTTTGAGTCCTTGTTGAATTTTGAACTAAAATGATTCTGAGATGCTTCATAGACATTTGGCAAAACCAACAACCATCAAGATCACACTGACTGTGAAACTAACATTTTTCCTCCATTTGGGAGATTATGACTGTTTCAAAGAAATACTGTTGCTAACAGAAATTTTACATTCAGTTACAGAGATGTAGCTACAGCAAAAGCGTATTTCATTCAGCAGGTGAACAAGTCTCCACAGGAGTTTCAGCCTGATGGTTTCTCATGTGTATATTAATCCTCAGGTGTGTTTTCAAGTAAGTGAGTCTGTGAGATCTTGTGTGTTTTGACCACAAACCACTAGAACTGAGTCGTACCCCACATATTTTGTAAATACAAGGCTACTTGCCTGTATGCGATTTTCTGTGCTTTGCCAAAGCAGACGCATCAAAGTATCTTTTCCCGCAGGTCTTGCAAAGGTACGGCTTCTCACCTGTGTGGGTTCTCATGTGGACTTTCAAGACACTGCTAGATCTGAAATCTTTCCCACATGTTTTGCAAGTATATGGCTTCTCACCTGTGTGGGTTGTCATGTGTGTTTTCAATGCTGAAATGTCATAGAATCTTTTCCCGCAGGTCTTGCAAACATACGGCTTCTCACCTGTGTGGGTTCTCATGTGGACTTTCAAGTGACCACTAACTCTGAAATCTTTTCCACATGTTTTGCATGAATATGGCTTTTCACCTGTGTGGATTCTTATATGACCTGATAAAGTTGATATCTGACGGAATCTTTTCCCGCAGGTCTTGCAAAGGTACGGCTTCTCACCAGTGTGGGTTCTTATGTGGACCAACAAGCCACTATTAAATCTGAAAACTTTACCACACGTTTTGCAAGAATATGGCTTCTCACCTGTGTGGATTCTCATATGAGTTTTCAATGCTGATGTCTCTATGAATCTTTTCTCACAGGTGCTGCAAAAATATGGGTTCTCACCTGTGTGGACTCTCAGGTGTATCTGCAAAGATGACTTATACTTAAAACCTTTTCCACATGTGTCACATTTTAAAGACTTTTTACCTGTGTGAGTATTACGGTGAATCTTTGACATGGTAGAGTTGTATACATTGTTACTGTCTCCATGCTTGCCTCCTTTCTGATCTTGGCTCTCAGCTGCATGAGAGTTGTGAGAGAGGAGCTGCTGGTCCCTGTTTGGTTCTGGTTCACTGTGGTCACTTTCCTCATCAGTAGGAGTCAACATAAAGGCATCAGTCTCCTGCTTCAGTACAAGCTGCTCTCCCTCCTGACTGGTGCAGAGTTCCTCCTGTTCCTCTTTAATCTGTGGAGGCTCTGGGTCCTCCTGGTCCAGACTGGAGTTCCTCTCCTGAATACAGAGCTGCTGATCAGCCAGAACCTCCTCCTCCGTACAGACATGTTTCTGTGGGAGCTCTGGAGGGACACAATTTGCAGACATGAGAGCAAATTAGTTACAGTAAATATTTAAACAATTTGGATTATAAATTGGATTCCTCTGTTTTGTGTTATTAAAATAATGAGGTGTTACACACCTATCCTGTGTAACTTTATTTCAGGTTTCCAAAAGATATCCAGCAGTCTGCGCTGACGATCGATCTCTTCCTCGTACCCGACGATAGTTTTTTTAAAAACTCCGAATATTTCTTCAGCAGCAGCAGTTAGTCGCTCGTTGACAAACTCTCTCAAACACTCAACTGAAGACATTGTTGCTTAATAGCAAATTAAATAAATAGCTGCATTACGACTACAATATCGTCTTCCAGCTAATTCACTACACGCATGCAGCTAACGCTACTAGCGCTTGTGTTGTTTACTTCCGCTGGATGTCACACTGTTAAGTTCCGACAGTGGACGTGCGGGAGCTTTATGTTCCGCTTTCAAATGATGACATTTTATTTCAACTTGTACTGGATGTACATCCACCTCGCTTTGGTACTCTCTACTAAACTATTAGTTAACACAGCAAAAAGTCTGGTCACACCTATTTCAAATGCCATTTACAGGCCATAGGATAGGAGTGGAGACAAAATGAAAATAGCTATTGACAGCTAAGAGATTACAGATTTTAATAGAAATGTATTGTTAAGATTTTTTAAATATATATATTTATTTACCAACAAATCATGAAGTGGGCTTTTTTAGAACACCCATGGGCTTAAATGGTATGTTAGGTACCCATTAAGCCCATGCCAGACTATTGACATTTTGACAAATTAAACAATAAAAACATTAGAAATTGGTATAAATGAATCATTGACATTTCAAATGAGAGATTCGACTTTCATTTAACTCACTTATATTGGGGCAGTATATATTCAAAATGTCTGAAAAGCAGATTTGGTGGACTTGATAGGGACGTTTGCCCTTACATTTATATGCAGCAGCTAGTCAAAGTTGAGCACAGTTTTTCCTATTTTACATCCTGTTGGATAGTTTGACAATGTTATTTTATGAGATCATAAGTTTTATTAAAATCTTAACCTGCAAAATACATATTGTAACTATAGCTGTCACATAAATGTTTTTGGCAGTAAGAGATGGTGGAGAACTACTGATAAAAGTCCACAACACGCTGCTCTATTGAAAAATGACCTTTTATGACATTTGGCAAATGCTCTTATCCACACGACAATCGGTCACATCACACCATTAGTATTAGTAACAGCCACTACTGTGCACTCACTGTGAAACAGAGATTCCCGAGATATAGAAGACTGCGATTGTTCTGAGAAATGCTGTTGCTCAAACATACTGTAATGTACGCACATATTGCACAACTGTGAGGTTATACATCTTTTTACTGAAGTGAAACCTTTCCCGCATGTTTTGCAAGAATATGGTTTCTCACCTGTGTGGATTCTCTGGCGTCTCTACAATTTTGACTTATACTTAAAATCTTTCCCATGTGTCACAGTTTAAAGACTTTTCACTTGTGCAAGTATTACAATGAATCTTTAACATGGTAGTTATATACATCGTTGGTTTGACTATTGCTTTTGTGAGGACTTTTCTGTCGCTTTGGATCTGTGTTTCTAGTTGATACAGAGTATCCATGCTATTCTTTAAAAAGTAACAGGCATTAACCTACAACTGTTTTGATAAACAATGAATATTTTAAGTCATTTATAAGAATAAAATTCTGCGTTTAGTCTGTTGGTCAGTGAAAGGGAGATTCTTTCATCTTGGATCCAATGAAGTTGAAATCAATCAGGCCACAAGTCGATTCTTAGTTAAAGCTGGTTTATTTTCTCTCATGTTCAGACCGAGTAGAACCAGAGTACCACCCAGAATCTGCCCTGAGATAAGGCACACAGAGGTGTATAGTATGGAGTCCAGTAACAGTGGGTACACTACATTCTTTTTTGTGGGAAAAACATCCTCTAAGTGATACCAGATGTTCTTCTTCTGGCTTTCCTACAGCGAACCCAGTGATGGAATGTAACTAAGTATGTTTCCTCAAGTACTGTACTTAAGTACATATTCAAAGTACTTGTACTTTACTTGAGTATTTCCATTGTATGCTACTTTCCACTTCTACTCCACTACATCTCTGAGGCAAATATTGTAGGTTTTACTCCACTACATTTGTCTGACAGCTTTAGTCATTTTTCAGATTACAATTTTTCAAACCCTCCGTGTCCAGTTAAAACCATGTATCTCCAAATGTGGTGGTTTTGCATGTGAATGTTTGTGATAAACTGAAGGATATAATAGTATCAGATATAACAGTAAAACACTGACAGGGACCATTTTTCTGCAGAATGAGTACTTTTACTTTTGATACTTTAAGTACATTTTGCTGATAATACTTACATACTTAAGTAAGGTTTTGAATGCAGGGCTTTTGCTTGTAGTGGAGTATTTCACAGTGTGGTATTAGCACTTTTACTTAAGTAAAGGCTCTCAATACTTCTTCCACCACTGAGCTAACCAGGGGAACCTTCAGGTCCATCCATACATGCTTAATTAATTAGGTGAAAAACACAGACATGGTACCAAAGCTACACAAACTTTTAAAAGATAAAAAAATGTATAAATGTTGATGTGGAATCATCATAAGAATACAAAAGCATAGTAAATATGGATCTTATGTCATACAAAAAACAACTATCAGACACATAAGTGAGGTAATGTATAGAAATAGCAAAAAGAAGCCACGTTCACATTTAAGAGGACTTCTTATATGGTAATATAAAATAATGATGTCAGTCATTCTCAAATGTAAAATCTGACTTCTTGCAAAGATGTGTACGAGGCTTCATATAGAGCTATGAAACAACTTGAGCTTTGAACTTTAAACTAAATTGATGCTGAGATGTTTCATAAATAGACATTTGGCAAAACAAACAGCCATCGAGATCACACCATTACTTTAACAGCCACTACTGCGCACTCACTGTGAAACTAACAGTTTTCCTCCATTTGGGAGATTACGATTATTTTTAAAGAAATACTGTTGCAGAAATATAACTAATACAGTCATATCAACCCAAACTTTACACTAAGATATTGAGATCTTATCTTTATGGAAAACATTTTACATTCAGTTACAGAGATGTAGCTATTGCAAATATGTACTACATTCAGCAGGTGAACACGTCTCCACAGGAGTTTCAGCTCGATGGTTTCTCCTGTGTATATTGAAACGTGCTATAATTATGTGGCTCCTCACTTCTGTGAGTTCTTGTGTGTGATCTTATATGCCTTGCCAATTGAGATGAATCAGAGTATCTTTTCCCGCAGATCTTGCAAAGGTACGGCTTCTCACCAGTGTGGGTTCTCATGTGGACTGTCAAGTCACCACTGAGTCTGAAATCTTTCCCACATGTTTTGCAAGTATATGGTTTCTCACCTGTGTGGATTCTTATGTGCTTTTTCAGTTTTGACGTGTTTTTTCAAGTATGTGATTTGAGACGGTGTAATCCCTCATTCGTCCAGGAGTGTTCTATCGTAGAAAAGGTTTCAGTCGTAGTCATCTGGACACTGTTTTCAGAATCAAGACGTTTCGGCTCCCATCCGGAAGTCATTCTCAATTGTGAAAAAAATTGGATGGGAACTGGAAAGAGTAGCTTAAATTTC
The DNA here is from genome assembly GCF_020085105.1 of Siniperca chuatsi. NCBI lineage: Eukaryota > Metazoa > Chordata > Actinopteri > Centrarchiformes > Sinipercidae > Siniperca > Siniperca chuatsi. The sequence continues at coordinate 26,434,602 of NC_058046.1, read as the reverse complement.
CAGTTCCCGTCCAATTTTTTTTTCACAATTGAGAATGACTTCTGGATGGGAGCCGAAACGTCTTGATTCTGAAAACAGTGTCCAGATGACTACGACTGAAACCTTTTCTACGATATGTGATTTGAGTAAAACTTTTCCCACAAGTGCTGCAATTATTTGGCTCCTCACTTCTGTGAGTTCTTCTGTGTTTTGACAACAAACCACTAGAACTGAATGGTTTCCCACATATTTTGCAAATACAAGGCTACTTCCCTGTATGCGATTTTCTGTGCTTTGACAAAGAAGACGCATCAACATATCTGTTCCCGCAGGTCTTGCAAAGATATGGCTTCTCACCAGTATGGGCTCTTCTCATGTGGACTTTCAAAACACTGTTAACGCTGAAATCTTTCCCACATGTTTTGCATGAATATGGCTTCTCACCTGTGTGGGTTCTGATGTGGACTGTCAAAATACCACTTTGTCTATAAGATCTTCCGCAGGTTTTGCAAGTATACGGCTTCTCACCTGTGTGGGTTGTCATGTGTGTTTTCAATGCTGAAATGTCATAGAATCTTTTTCCGCAGGTCTTGCAAAGGTACGGCTTCTCACCTGTGTGAGCTCTTCTCACGTGGACTTTCAAGTGATCACTAACTCTAAACTCTTTCCCACATGTTTCACAACTATATGGCTTCTCACCTGTGTGGATTCTCATGTGCCTTTTCAATTTTGACATTTCGCTGAATCTTTCCCCGCAGGTCTTGCAAACATACGGCTTCTCACCTGTGTGGGTTCTCATGTGGATTTTTAAGACACTGCTAACTCTGAAATCTTTTCCACATGTTTTGCATGAATATGGCTTCTCACCTGTGTGGATTCTTATATGACGTGATAAAGTTGATATCTGACGGAATCTTTTCCCGCAGGTCTTGCAAAGGTACGGCTTCTCACCAGTGTGGGTTCTCATGTGGACCAACAAGCCACTATTAAATCTGAAACCTTTCCCACAAGTTTTGCAAGAATATGGCTTCTCACCTGTGTGGATTCTCATATGAGTTTTCAATGCTGATGTCTCTATGAATCTTTTCCCACAGGTGCTGCAAAAATATGGGTTCTCACCTGTGTGGGTTCTCAGGTGTATCTGCAAAGATGACTTATACTTAAAAGCCTTTCCACATGTGTCACATTTTAAAGACTTTTTACCTGTGTGAGGATTATGATGAATCTTTGATATGGTAGAGTTGTATACATTGTTAATGTCTCCATGCTTGCCTCCTTTCTGATCTTGGCTCTCAGCTGCATGAGAGTTGTGAGAGAGGAGCTGCTGGTCCCTGTTTGGTTCTGGTTCACTGTGGTCACTTTCCTCCTCAGTAGGAGTCAACATAAAGGCATCAGCCTCCTGCTTCAGTACAAGCTGCTCTCCCTCCTGACTGGTGCAGAGTTCCTCCTGTTCCTCTTTAATCTGTGGAGGCTCTGGGTCCTCTTGGTCCAGACTGGAGTTCCTCTCCTGAATACAGAGCTGCTGGTCAGCCAGAACCTCCTCCTCCGTACAGACATGTTTCTGTGGGAGCTCTGGAGGGACACAATTTGCAGACATGAGAGCAAATTAGTTACAGTAAATACGATTTGGATTATAAATTAGATTCCTCTGTTTTGTGTTATTAAAATAATGAGGTGTTACACACCTATCCTGTGTAACTTTATTTCGGGTTTCCAAAAGATATCCAGCAGTCTGCGCTGACGATCGATCTCTTCCTCATATTCGACGATAGTTTTTTTAAAAACTCCGAATATTTCTTCAGCAGCAGCAGTTAGTCGCTCGTTGACAAACTCTCTCAAACACTCGACTGAAGACATTGTTGCTTAATTACAAATTAAATAATTAGCTGCGTTACGACTACAATATCATCGTCCAGCTAATTCAACACATACACGCAGCTAACGTTACTAGCGCTTGTGTTGTTTACTTCCGCTGGATGTCACACAGTTAAGTTCCGACAGTGGATGTGCGGGAGCTTTATGTTCCGCTTTCAAATGATGACATTTTATTTCAACTTCTGTGTTTATTATCAGTAGCAAGGATGTACATTTATGTTATTTATGTAAAAGAACGGTAAGTAGTATCAGCAAAATGTATTTAGTAAGTAAGTAAGTTAAATTAATAATTATGCAGAATGACCCCTGTCAGTGCCACATACTTATGTAATATTATTTGATTTTAATTACTGATGCCATAACATCTAACATTTGTATGTAGTAGGTAGTCAACGTTGAGCACAGTTTTGCCTATTTTACATTCTGTTGGAGATTAAAACTATGTGTCTTATTTTATGAGTTCATAAGTGTTATTAAAATCTTAACTTGCAAAGTACATATTGTAACTATAGCTGTCATATAAATGTTTTTGGGATAAAAGGGGATGGAGAGCTACTGATAAAAGAAGGTGTAGTCCCTCATTCGTCTAGGAGTGTTCTATCGTAGAAAAGGTTTCAGTTGTAGTCATCTGGACACTGTTTTCAGAATCAAGACGTTTGGCTCCCATCCGGAAGTCATTCTCAATTGTGATGACTTGTGGTGACTTCCAGATGGGAGCCGAAACGTCTTGATTCTGAAAACAGTGTCCAGATGACTACAACTGAAACCTTTTCTACGATACTGATAAAAGACCACAACACGCTGCTCTATTGAAAAATGACCATTTATGACATTTGGCAAATGCTCTTATCCACACGACAATCGGTCATCCACATCGCACCATTAGTATTAGTAACAGCGACAACTGCTGACTCACTGTGAAACAAAAATTTCCAAGCTATAGAAGACTGTGATTGTTCTGAGAAATGCTGTTTCTCAAACATACTGTAATGTATGTAAATACAAAGCCGCACCTATTGCAAAACTGTGAGGTTATACATCTTTTTACTGAAGTGAAATCCATCCATCCATCCATCCATTTTCTACCGCTTGGTCCCGTTAGGGGTCGCGGGTGACTGGAGCCTATCCCAGTGACTTTGGGCCTTATGAAGTGAAATCTTTCAATTCAATTTTATTTATATCTTCTTTTCCTTTCGGCTGTTTCCTTTCAGGGGTCGCCACAGCGAATCATGTGCCTCCATCTAACCCTGTCCTCTGCATCCTCTTCACTCACACCAATTAAATTCATGTCCTCTCTCACTACATCCATAAATCTTCTCTTTGGTCTTCCTCTAGGCCTCCTGCCTGGCAGCTCCAACCTCAGCATCCTTCTACCAGTATATTCACAGTCTCTCCTCTGAACATGTCCAAACCACCTCAATCTGGCCTCCCTGACTTTATCTCCGAAACATCTAACATGAGCTGTACCTCTGATGTACTCATTCCTGATCCTGTCCATCCTCGTCACTCCCAAAGAGAACCTCGACATCTTAAGCTCTGCTACCTCCAGCTCTGCCTCTTGTCTTTTCTTCAGTGCCACTGTCTCTAAGCTGTACAACATCACTGGTCTTACCACTGTCTTGAACACCTTTCCTTTCATTCTTGCTGATACTCTTATCACACAACACACCTGACACTTTTCTCCACCCGTTCCAACCTGCTTGCACTCACCTCTTCACCTCTTTTCCACAGTCTCCATTGCTCTGAACCGTTGACCCTAAGTACTTAAAGTCCTGCACCTTCTTCACCTCTGCTCCCTGTAACCTCACCGTTCCACCTGGGTCCCTCTCATTGACGCACATGTATTCTGTCTTACTGCGGCTAAGCTTCATTCCTCTGTTTTCCAGAGCAGACCGATCTCTCTAGGTTTTCCTCCACCTGCTCCCTGCTCTCACTACAAATCACAATGTCATCCGCAAACATCATAGTCCATGAAGATTCCTGTCTAACCTCATCTGTCAGCCTGTCCATCACCAGAGCAAACAAGAAGGGGCTCAGAGCCGATCCTTGATGCAGACCCATCTCCACCTTGAACTCCTCTGTCACACCTACAGCACACCTCACCACGGTCTTACAGCTCTCATACATGTCCTGCACCACTCTAACATACTTCTCTGCCACTCCAGACTTCCTCATACAGTACCACAGCTCCTCTCTCGGCACCCTGTCCTTCTCTGTACTTCTCCATCAGCATCCTCAAAGCAAATACTGCATCTGTTGTACTCTTTCTAGCCATGAAACCATCTTGCTGCTCACAAATGCTCACCTCTGCCCTTAGCCTAGCTTCCACTACTCTTTCCCACAACTTCATTGTATGGCTCATCAGCTTTATTCCTCTGTAGTTGCCACAGCTCTGCACATCTCCCTTGTTCTTAAAAATTGGCGCCAGTACACTTCTCCTCCATTCCTCGGGCATCCTCTCACTCTCCAAGATCTTGTTGAACAAACTAGTCAGAAACTCTACTGCCACCTCTCCTAGACACTTCCATACCTCCACAGGTATGTCATCAGGACCAACTGCCTTTCCACTCTTCATCCTCTTCAACGTCCTCCTCACTTCACTCTTGCTAATCTTTGCTACTTCCTGCTCCACACCAGTCACCTCTTCTACTCTTCGTTCCCTTTAATTTTCCTCATTCATCAACTGTTCAAAGTACTCCTTCTTCCATCTTCCCATCACACTCCTGGCACCTGTCAATACATTTCCATCCTTATCTTTAATCACCCTAACCTGCTGCACATCCTTCCCATCTCTATCTCTTTGTCTGGCCAACCTGTACAAATCCACCTCTCCCTCTTTAGTGTCCAACCTAGCATGCAAGTCCTCATATGCTCTTTGTTTGGCCTTTGCCACCTCTACCTTCACCTTATGCTGCATCTCCCTGTACTCCTGTCTACTCTCTTCAGTCCCCTTAGTGTCCCACTTCTTCTTAGCTAACCTCTTTCTTTGTTTACACTCCTGAACTTCCTCATTCCACCACCAAGTCTCCCTGTCCACTTTCCTCTTTCCAGATGACACACCGAGTACCCTCCTACCTGTCTCCCTGATCACATTAGCTGTAGTGGTCCAGTCATGTGGGAGCACTTCCTGACCACCCAGAGTCTGTCTCAGCTCCTCCCTGAAAACTACACAACATTCTTCCTTTTTCAACTTCCACCACTTCGTCCTCTGCTCTGCCTTTGTCTTCTTCATCTTCCTCACCACCAGAGTCATTTTACACACTGCCATCCTGTGTTGTCTGGCTACACTCTCCCCTACCACAACTTTACAGTCACTAGTCTCTTTCAGATTACAATGTCTAAACAAGATGTAGTCCACCTGAGTGCTTCTACCTCCGCTCTTATATGTCACCCTATGTTCCTGCCTCTTCTGGAAGACAGTGTTCACTACAGCCATTTCCATCCTCTTTGCAAAGTCTACCACCATCTGTCCTTCTGCGTTCCTGTCCTGAAGACCAAACCTGCCCATCACATTCTCATCACCTCTGTTCCCTTCACCTACATGCCCATTGAAATCTGCACCAATCACCACTCTCTCACCTCTGGGGATGCTCTGCATCACTTCATCTAACTCACTCCAGAATTTCTCCTTCTCTTCTAACTCACATCCTACCTGTGGGGCATAACCACTCACAACATTGAACATCACCCCTTCAATTTCCAGCTTCAGACTCATCAACCTGTCTGATACTCTTTTCACCTCTAGAACATTCCTCACAAACTCCTCTTTCAGGATAACTCTTACTCCGTTTCTCTTCCTATCTGACCCATGATAGAACAACTTGAACCCTAGCCTTGCTACCTTTCCACCTGGTCTTGTGGACACACAGTATGTCCACCTTCCTTCTCTGCATTATGTCAATCAACTCTCTAGCCTTCCCAGTCATAGTCCCAACATTCAAAGTCCCTACTGTCACTCCTACATTCTTAGCTTTCCTCTTCTCTCTGCCTACGAACACACCTTCCTCCTCTCCTTCTTTGTCTTCGACCAACAGTAGTCCAATTTCCACTGGTACCCTGTAGGTCAACAGCACCGGTGGCGGTCGTTGTTAACCCGGGCCCCGACCGATCCGGTATGGAAGTCATTGTCACGATTCACATTTTTAATTTGGCATGTGTTTTACGTCGGATGCCCTTCCTGACACAACCTTCTGCATTTATCCAGACTTGGGACTGGCACAAGAAGACACTGGCTTGTGCCCCCTTGCAGTTGCATTTGCCCCCTTGCGGTTGCATTCAATTTTATTTATATAGCGCCTATTAATAACAGAAGTTATGTCATTGCACTTTTCCTATAGAGCAGGTCTAGACTGTACTCTTTATAGTATTATTTACAGAGTCCCAAAAAATCCCACCATGAGCAAGCACTTGGCGACAGTGACAAGAACAAACTTTCTTTAAGAGGAAACCTTGGACAGAACCAGACTCAGTGGTGGGCTGCCATCTGCCGCTGCTGGTTGGGTTGAGAGAGGGCGGGACAAAATGCAAATTCATACTTGATCGATAGATATAATTGGGTATCATCCGCATAACAATGAAAGTTTATGGAGTGTTTCCTAATAATATTACCTAAAGGAAGCATATATAAGGTGAACAGAATTTGTCCAAGCACAGAACCTTGTGGAACTCAATGACTAACTTTGGCATGCATGGAGGACTCACCGTTAACGTGTACAAACTGAGATTGATCTGATAGATAGGATTCAAATCAGCTCAGCGCGGTTCCTTCAATGCCAATTAAATGTTCCAGTCTCTGTAATAGGATGTGATGATCAATGGTGTCGAATGCAGCACTAAGATCTAACAAGACAAGTACAGAGACAAGTCCATTGTCTGACGCAAATAAAAAATAATTTGTCATTTTCACCAGTGGGGTCTCTGTGCTACGATGCACTCTAAATCCTGACTGAAAATCCTCAAATAAACTATTGTTATTTAAAAAGTCACAGAGCTGATTGGTGACTGCTTTCTCAAGGATCTTGGAGAGAAAGGGAATGTTAGATATACTGTAGGTCTATAGTTGCCTGAAACCCCTGGATCAAGATTGGGCTTTTTAAGAAAAGGTTTAATTACAGCAACTATAAAGAACTATGGTACATAGCCTGCTTATAAAGAGATTGATCATATCCAGTAAAGAAGTGCTAACTAAAGGTAAAACTTATTTAAGCAACCTAGTTGGAATGGGAGACAAGTTGATGGCTTAGATGAAGAGATCGTTGAAGTGAGTTGAAGAAGTTCAACTGGTCGTTGGTTTGACTATTGCTTTTGTGAGGACTTTTCTGTCGCTTTGGATCTGTGTTTCTAGTTGATACAGAGTATCCATGCTATTCTTTAAAAAGTAACAGGCATTAACCTACAACTGTTTTGATAAACAATGAATATTTTAAGTCATTTATAAGAATAAAAATGCTTTTAGTCTGTTGGTCAGTGAAAGGGAGATTCTTTCATCTTGGATCCAATGAAGTTGAAATCAATCAGGCCACAAGTCGATTCTTAGTTAAAGCTGGTTTATTTTCTCTCATGTTCAGACCGAGTAGAACCAGAGTACCACCCAGAATCTGCCCTGAGATAAGGCACACAGAGGTGTATAGTATGGAGTCCAGTAACAGTGGGTACACTACATTCTTTTTTGTGGGAAAAACATCCTCTAAGTGATACCAGATGTTCTTCTTCTGGCTTTCCTACAGCGAACCCAGTGATGGAATGTAACTAAGTATGTTTCCTCAAGTACTGTACTTAAGTACATATTCAAAGTACTTGTACTTTACTTGAGTATTTCCATTGTATGCTACTTTCCACTTCTACTCCACTACATCTCTGAGGCAAATATTGTAGGTTTTACTCCACTACATTTGTCTGACAGCTTTAGTCATTTTTCAGATTACAATTTTTCAAACCCTCCGTGTCCAGTTAAAACCATGTATCTCCAAATGTGGTGGTTTTGCATGTGAATGTTTGTGATAAACTGAAGGATATAATAGTATCAGATATAACAGTAAAACACTGACAGGGACCATTTTTCTGCAGAATGAGTACTTTTACTTTTGATACTTTAAGTACATTTTGCTGATAATACTTACATACTTAAGTAAGGTTTTGAATGCAGGGCTTTTGCTTGTAGTGGAGTATTTCACAGTGTGGTATTAGCACTTTTACTTAAGTAAAGGCTCTCAATACTTCTTCCACCACTGAGCTAACCAGGGGAACCTTCAGGTCCATCCATACATGCTTAATTAATTAGGTGAAAAACACAGACATGGTACCAAAGCTACACAAACTTTTAAAAGATAGAAAAATGTATAAATGTTGATGTGGAATCATCATAAGAATACAAAAGCATAGTAAATATGGATCTTATGTCATACAAAAACAACTATCAGACACATAAGTGAGGTAATGTATAGAAATAGCAAAAGAAGCCACGTTCACATTTAAGAGGACTTCTTATATGGTAATATAAAATAATGATGTCAGTCATTCTCAAATGTAAAATCTGACTTCTTGCAAAGATGTGTACGAGGCTTCATATAGAGCTATGAAACAACTTGAGCTTTGAACTTTAAACTAAATTGATGCTGAGATGTTTCATAAATAGACATTTGGCAAAACAAACAGCCATCGAGATCACACCATTACTTTAACAGCCACTACTGCGCACTCACTGTGAAACTAACAGTTTTCCTCCATTAGGGAGATTACGATTATTTTTAAAGAAATACTGTTGCTAACAGAAATTTAACTAATACAGTCATATGAAGGTGAACCTTACACTAAGAAAGTGACATCTCATCTTATGGAAAACACTTTACATTCAGTTACAGAGATGTAGCTGTTGCAAAAGTGTATTTCATTCAGCAGGTGAACACGTCTCCACAGGAGCTTCAGCCTGATGGTTTCTCTTGATATTGATCAGATAAGATCCTCAGGTGTGTTTTCAAGTATGTGATTTAAGTAAAACGTTTTTCCCACAAGTGCTGCAATTATGTGGCTCCTCACCTCTGTGAGTTCTTGTGTGTGTTGACCACAAACCACTTGAACTGTCTCCCACATATTTAAAAATGCAAGGCTACTTCCCCGTATGCAATCTTCTGTGCTTTGACAAGGCAGACGCATCAACATATCTTTTCCCACAGATCTTACAAAGGTACGGCTTCTCACCTGTGTGGGTTCTCATGTGGACTGTCAAATCACCATTCTGTCTATAAGATCTTCCGCATATTTTGCAACTATATGGCTTCTCACCTGTGTGGATTCTTATGTGCCTTTTCAATTTTGACATGTCGATGAATCTTTTCCCGCAAGTCTTGCAAAGGTATGGCTTCTCACCTGTGTGGGTTCTCATATGGACTTTGAACACATTACTAGCTCTGAAATCTTTCCCACATGTATTGCAAGAATACGGCTTTTCACCTGTGTGGGTTCTCAGGTGGACTGTCAAATCACCACTATGTCTGTAAGATTTTCCACATGTTTTGCAAGTATACGGCTTCTTACCTGTGTGGATTCGCATATGTGTTTTCAATCCTGAAATGTCATAGAATTTTGTCCCGCAGGTCTTGCAAATGTACGGCTTCTCACCTGTGTGGGTTCTCAGGTGTGTATGCAATTTTGACTTATACTTAAAAGCTTTTCCACATGTGTCACATTTTAAAGACTTTTTACCTGTGTGAGGATTATTATGAATCTCTGACATGGTAGAGTTGTATACATTGTTACTGTCTCCATGCTTGCCTCCTTTCTGATCTTGGCTCTCAGCTACATGAGAGTTGTGAGAGAGGAGCTGCTGGTCCCTGTTTGGTTCTGGTTCACTGTGGTCACTTTCCTCATCAGTAGGAGTCAACATAAAGGCATCAGTCTCCTGCTTCAGTACAAGCTGCTCTCCCTCCTGACTGGTGCAGAGTTCCTCCTGTTCCTCTTTAATCTGTGGAGGCTCTGGGTCCTCTTGGTCCAGACTGGAGTTCCTCTCCTGAATACAGAGCTGCTGGTCAGCCAGAACCACCTCCTCCGTACAGACATGTTGCTGTGGGAGCTCTGGAGGGACAGAGAACAAAAGGAGCATGATACTACTGTGATGGTAAAGAAAAAAATTAGACATGCGAACGAATTAGTTACAGTATTTATACATTTTAGATTATATATAAATCGAAGTCCTGTGTTTTGTGTTATTAAAATAATGAAGTTTTACACACCTATCCTGTGTAACTTTATTTCAGGTTTCCAAAAGATATCCAGCAGTCTGCGCTGACGATCGATCTCTTCCTCGTACCCGACGATAGTTTTTTTAAAAACTCCGAATATTTCTTGAGCAGCAGCAGTTAGTCGCTCGTTGACAAACTCTCTCAAACACTCAACAGAAGACATTGTTGCTTAATTGCAAATGAAATAATTCTCTGCGTTACGACAACAATATCGTCGTGCAGCTAGTTCTATACATGTATGCAGCTAACGCTACTAGCGCTTGTATTGTTTACTTCCGCTGGATGTCACACTGTTAAGTTCCGACAGTGGAAGTGCGCGAGCTTTATGTTCCGCTTTGCTTTTTATGGCATTTTATTCTAAATTCTGTGTGGGTGCTACCGCCGACTGGTGGTATGTGGGCTGCATAGCTACTGAGGCACACACAAATCACCACACGCATTTTCAGATCTCTGCCACAGCAGAAGTGTAGCAAAAGTCATATGTAAAAAGACAGCCAATTGACATGCCCACCCGAGTTGTAACTGATGGCTTTTTAGCCATTAATATCTATTTACGCATTTACAGATTTGTTTACACATCTCAATACACTTGCAAATCTGAATCTAGATTTGGAGATTTTTATTTTTTATTTTTTACACATTTACAAATCTTATTAAGCACCCACATATTCTGAATACACATTTTCAGCTTCCTGTACACATTCACAAATAAGCATTTAGAGACTATTTTGCACATTTTGATACAGTTATTCTCCACTCACATTTGTAAATAGTTCTCCTACAATAATAGCCCCATGGTCCAGATTTTCAGAAATTTTGTCAATGAGCAACTAACTGCTGCTACTGAAGAAATATTCAGCGTGTATGTTGTTTTGAAACTGGAGATAAAACTACACAGGGCAGGTTTGTAATGTTACACTGTCAGGGAGCCAACACAGACACCACCAGCTCCACCCACCACAATCAACAGAAAGTAAGTAAGTGTATTTGCTTAAGTGCTGTACTTAAGTACACTGTTGTAGGCTACTTAACTTAACTATTTCTATTTTATGCAACTTTATCCTTCTACATTTCAGAGAGAATCATTGTACTTGTTACTCCACTACATTTATTTCACAGCCACAGTTACTAGTTATTTTGCAGATTCACATTTTTCATGCAAAACATATGATGAACACATTAAATAATGATATTATAGATTACACAGTATTTAAAGTTGTTCCACCTCAAATGGCTACACCATTAATATGCTGCTTACACATTAATGTATCAACATTTTTAATCCAATAATATATAATTTAACATTCTGAAATGGGCCAGTCTACATTATGAGCACTTCTACTTTTGATACTTGAGGTAAGGCAAGTTTATTTGTATACCACATTTCAACAAGGCAATTCAAAGTGCTTTACACAAAACATATAAGCAACATGGGATAATTTAAAAAAAATAATAAATAAATACATTTTAATGAGTTAAATAGAAGATAAAAACAGGAATGTAAAAGTTACAGTGCAGTTTAAGAAGTAGAAGCAGTTTAATCATAATTTGATTTAATAAAAAGGCATTGGCAAACAGGAAAATCTTCAGCCTTGCAGTTGCAGCAGACCTGCAGTTTTCTGGGAGTTTTTTCCAGACACATGGTGCATACAAACTGAATGCTGCTTCTCCTTGTTTAGTTTTAACTCTGGGGACAGAAAGCACACCTGTCCCAGACGATCTGAGAGGTCTGGATGGTAGGCTTTAGTTGGCCAATAATATGTCTGTACTCTTATTTAAGTAAAATTCTGAATGCACAATGTATACATTGTGTTTACATTGTGGTATTGCGCCGTTTACATATGTAAAGGATCTGAATACGCCTTCCACCACTGGAGGATTCATAGCTTTACATAGGTGCTGCTTTAACATAACCACTAAGAATGGTCACAGTCATCTGTCTGTAATGAGGAGGTTCTTGCTAACCAGCAGCTTTGTAACCAGGAGAGAAACTCCAGTCTGGACCAAAAGGACCCAGAGCCTCCACAGATTAAAGTGTCGTAGTCAAGCAGGAAACACGAGGGTTTGGACCCAAATGTAGACAATGGAGGCCAGCTAGTATAGTTCAAAGATTTTTTGAAACACAAAAGGCTTACATAGATTTCAGGCAGGCAGTGGTCAAAAATCAGCAAGCAGTCCAACAAATGCAAAACACATGGAGCAGGCAAAGTCCAAAATGTCTATTTTGCACTGAGGAGTTTCATGATTTTTTTAAGTTTAAAATTTACCTAAGGAGCCACACTGGTTGGTGAAAAGTGTTTAAAATGTGACAGTTGTGAGAAAGGGTTCACCCAAAAGGCTCTGGTGAGGAAACACATGATGATTCACATAGGGGTAAAGCCCTTCAGATGTAGAGTTTGTGGAAAGGAATTCAACAAAATTGTGGAAAGGAATTCAACAAAATAAATAATGTGCCAAGTGGGTATAAGTATAAAATAAAATAAGTGTGAAGTACCAAGTGGGTTTACCGGTTGATGATGATAATACGGTATAAATTATCAACTGGTAAACCCACTTGGTATTTCACACTTATTTTATTTTATACTTATACCCACTTGGCACATAATTTATTTTCTGACCTGTTTTTTTATAGTTTTTATAGTGTATTGTATTATATATTTTTTTGCTAGTACTTTCTCCTGTGTGCACTGACATAAAGACGAGCTGCTGTAACAAAGAGTTTCCCTTCGGGGATCAATAAAGTATTTCTGATTCTGATTCTGACAATGGCTGGCTTTGGCTTTTGCCTCAGTTTTATTGGCGTAGATCACTGTAGTAACACTGGCTGCAGAGATAACCCACTACAGAGTGGGTTAATTACATGATGCTGGAGCTAAATGTATAGAAGGTCTGCTTCTTTACCAACCAGCTCTACAAGAAATGTCAACTCACACTCAGTTGCACAGTTTGTGGAAAGGGATTCAGCTTCAAACCTTAACTCAAACAACACATGATAACCCACTCAGGTGAGATGCCATATGCTTGCAACAGCTGTTGGAAGAGTTTCTGGCACTTTGAACATTTGCAAATTCACACAGGTGAGAGGCCTTACACCTGTGTTTACTGTGAGAGGGCGTTGTCTATGAACTCAGCCTTGAAGAAACATGTCCAGTTGCGTACAGGTGAGAAGAAGGAAGAATCCCAGTAAGTTGGAAGAAGCAATAATTATTCCCATAAGGAAACCTTAGAAAGATGCTCATAAACCTGCAAACTATTACTAGCTGAATTGCATTGACATGACACATTTATTAATTGATGGAACAGATGGTAAATGAGAGATTAATATATTTCTTGGAAAAAAGATGTAAAGTAAATAAAGAAACAATGGCTGCCGTGTCAGTAAAAGTGGCATTGCATAAATCAAAGTTTGGTCTTTGGTTTGAAGTTGTTGGTGTGGATATGATATTTCCTGAAAATCAAAAGCAGGTTAACAATGTGTAAAATATCACAGTCTTGTAAACTTCCTTCCTGACTCCAAACAGCATAAACGTATCTTTAAAAAAATCAGTTACACATCTTTTTTAATAAGGAAAATTCATCTTGTCAGTCCAAAATATTTTACTGTATTCCCAAAACAGATAAACTCATCTCATCTTACACATAAAAAAAGTACACAAAGTATCCATGTCTAGTTAAAATTTAGATAAAAACATTTTCACTGGGCAACATCTCTGTATTATTTGAAAAGAAACCTCTTTTACCCTTTCCACTTTATGTTTTCATGGCAGTTATTTCAAAATAAAACACAAGTGGTGTAGTAACCAAGTCTCATTTGTTGATTGTTTTTTTTGTGACTTAGAAGTTGACAGTCCTCATTAATATACCTATGTTACTGAAATCCAAGGATGATATTATATTGTCTTTGCCTTTAGGAGCAGAAAATGACAGCTTGGGTTTCAGACTGCTGGTCAAACAAAACAAGACATTTGAAAACATCTCCTTGGGCTCTGGGAAATTGTGTTGGACATATGTCACTATTTTCTGAATTTTCATTTTACACACAAATTATTCATTGAAACTGACAAATTGACAGAGTAATCGATTACAAATTAATTGCAACCCTATTTACATGGCATTAAGACCTAATGGTCAAAACTCTGCTTTGACTAAGAAGCCACAGCCAAGTTCCAACATTATGAATTTGCTTTATTTTATAAAAAAAAAATGTGATCAGTGTGGAGTTTTACACAAATACTTGCTTTACAAGACTGAGTTATAGATATGTATAACAGGGAGGTGTAAGTAATTCACCTATATGAATGAGAAATGGTTTGCAGAGTTTAAAATGATATAAGACAATGTTCATAGAAAAATCACAGTGGATGTAAAAGTGTAGAGAAAATAAACAAAGGCAGCAACAGAATATATAACATGATCCAATCCCCAAAACCTAGAGTGATGACCCAATTATGCTTCCTAATTACAGAGGAACACGTTTATTAAGCACTGTTTATAAACTGTACTCAACTGCTCAATAACAGACTTACTGTGTGTTATACTTGGAAAAGGAACATCTTCTGGTTGATGAACTAAATGGTTTTCATAAAGGTAGAGCTTGCATTGACCATATTTGTACATTGTGCACAGTTGTAAGGAACAGAATAGAGGGACGCTCACATTTGCTTGTTTTATTGATTTTACAAAAGTGTTCGATTTTGTGAACAGAGAGCTTCATATAAGTCTTTACTCTCCCTTTACAGTACTACTCAGGCATGTGTTAAATGAGTTTAAAAGTGAGTTGTTTCAAACCCCCTTGGGGGTAAAACAATGAGATGTTTTCTTGTCTACTTTATTTGCCCTTCATATAAATGACCTGGCATACACTTAGATCATTAAACTGTAGTTAAGTGTGGGTAAACAATAATAAGTATCCTGTTGTATTTATTTAAAAAAATACACATGAAAATACTCTAGATAACAGTGTTTTTAGCATGTAGTATACACTTGAGACTGCACACTCCGGGACAGTAGGTGGCAATATGAGCTGTAGAGGTTGTTTATGTCGTCTAACATGCGGAAGTAAACAGAAAAATGAGAACGCAAGTCCAATTACCAGCACAGAGTTGGCGAAGTTTTAGCAAGGAAAAAGTATCTCAATTTTATTTCAACAATGTCTTCAGTCCAAAGTATGAGACAGTTTGTCTGTGACCGACTAACTGCGGCTGCTCAAGAAATATTGGGAGCATTTGAAAAGAAAATAGAAGATTACGATGCAGAAATCGCTCGTCAACGCAGACTGTTGGAGTCCGTTTTAACGCCTGAGACAAAGTTACACCAGACAGGTTGGAACAGTTCTTTTGTAATGAAGCCAGTTCTGTGTTAAACAGCATTATAATTTTAGCTATGTCGAGCCTCACCTTACAGACAGACCAGTTTGACAGGTGTAACGGATGATTTGGTTTGGAGAGAATAATGCTGGGGGGGATTATAGTTGGGCGTAGACATAGACTGTACAAAATGTGGCATAGCACGTCGATAAGTAGCTATGGTAGCTAAATGTGGCCAAATGGTTAGCTAGTACACTTTAATATGCTTATTTGTAACCAAATACTATCACGACTAATGGTTGCCAACCGTCCCGTAAAATATAGAATCGTCGAGTAATTCAAAATTAAAAGACGTATTGAACTGATACGGGATGCGCTTTGAACCATATTTTTGAGAATCAATTCAGTGCAAGTCTATGGGAGAGAAATATTACAGGTTAGATTATTACGACAGGGCGAAACCCTCCTGCTCTGTTGTCCCTCAGCCTGTCTGTCATGTTATGTTCCACTACACGGACAGAGAATGCGCTTCTCATTGGTTGTGAAGCGTGAGTGACAGCGGTATGGATAGGACTTCTTCTCACAACCAAGTATGTGGGCATTTTTATGTTATATCTTTAGATACGTGTACTACTGAAGGGTAATGCAGGGGGCTGTCAAAAATTGCGAGGGGGGCATTTTTTTCACAACATAACATTCATTGTAGAAAAGGTTTGAAATGGAACACTCCTGGACGAATGAGGGACTACACCATCATAACATGCATTGATTTAACCATGCAGTTAGCCTCAGAAAGGCTAAATGACACATAAGGCTACTGTTTCAAAATCAAAGAATACATTTATTAATCAGAGCACTCTCATAAGAACGTAGCACTAGCAGAGCGCTAAATATTTTTTGAATTTATGAACGATTCTCTGTACAAATCAGCATTGAGAGGCGCGTATAAACAGGTGTTTGCAGCTTGCAGCTCTCTCTCTCGTTGACTGTCCCTTCACGTCCCTGTTGTTTCCCTTCTGTCGTTGCAAGTTGGCAACCCTAATGACACGTTATAGGCTACACGTGAAGCCACATTACATGCGGCAGTCGCCACTGTACTGTGGTCCTATCCCATGGATGTGTAAGAACATCCATGTCCTATCAATAATAGACAACACATGACAATAATTGACAAGCCAAACCTTTTGGCTTGTGACCACTTACAGAAGTGTTCAGTTGGGGTCCCTTGTCATGTTTCAGATGTCTTTGAGTTGTTCTCTACCAAAGTTCCCGTTCAAACTTACCAGATGGTTTAATTTAAATACCTGTTGGAGGTTCAAGCTTTGTTTTTTGTTCTTTTCTACCCAATTAATCACCTCACAACCTTTCAGAATTATTTAGTAAATAAATCTACTGGGTTGGGAACCACTGGACTAAACTATAAAACTGTATATATGTAATTGAGTGAGCTCCACCTGACCAGCTGCACTAAAATACTTGTGCATGGATGCATCAGTCTTAACAATCTAATAATCACACATGTAATAATATATCACTCACGTGGGCCATTTTTCTACTGAATAAGTACAAGTACAATACTGAATAAGAATTGACTTTTGATACTTAAAGTACATTTTACTGATTAATGTACCCTTTCAGGCAAAAATGTGCTTTTCTTATGTTTATGTCCCCTAAAATGTCAGACCTTGACTTTACTGATTTGTATCTGTGCAAAGTTTGTCACTAGAGAGGTGTTTTCACATTCCTCTACTGACGAGGGTGATGTCTGTACACTTTCCTAAAATCTGTGATTCAAACGTACTCCGGGCAAGCTAGATTTGGTACGTCACAAATTTGAAAGCCAATCGCCATGCCACCAGCAAAGAAACCTGAAACCTCCAGCGCAGAGCAGACTTTCCAGTACAGAGCGAGACGTGGTAGAGTGCACAGTTTTTGGATGTAAACCAGACCCTGGAGCTTCCTTCCACTATCTACTAACGTTACGTAATAACAATGAGAACACACTGTAACATCGTAGCAGATATTGTTTTACAACCACTAACGCTGTGTCAGCCACTGCCAGTTACAAGCTAACAATCTAACAAACAACATAAACGAATAAAAGATGCTAACTACACTATTCTGATTATAGTCGCCATCTTTTAGTCGCCGATTTTGGTGCACAATAGACTCCTCATCTTGGTCTGACTGAGGCTCAAACATGTATGGCTGAATCTCTCAGATGTTTCTTCTAACTCTAGCCATCTTGACATGTCGCGCACCGCTCTCTCTGCACATAGTCTTCATCAGCAGATGTCTGTTCAATTGTCATGGAGATGAATATGTTCACATGCAAACTCAATAACGCCGTAGCAGCAATAGTTTCGGCGTCTGGTCTATTTTTTCCATGTGCCGTGAGCAAATCTGGCAAGAAAACACACTGATAATCTATTATAAACGATGTAAATTGATATTATATATGATATAAATGATCTGATTCTGATAAATAATATCCCATGCTTGCCAACCCTTTTGATTTCTCTGCCCCTCTCCCTCCTATTCTCCTGGAGTGAACAATCAATCAACCCAGCACAGTTTTTATAAACGCAAATAACCCAAATAACTGTATACAATGAGGACTGTGAAACCTCACAATTACAGATTTTGTCTCTGTGCTACGATGTAGTACAGTCACAGACACAAGCATTAGAGGCATGTCTTAAATTGGAAATATATATAAGTATATATAAGTCTGAGGTTACTATAGCTGAGAAACATACCAGATTTATTATTTTATTTTAGCTAAAATGTATAACCCTAAAAAAACAGCAGGTACAAAAACTGTGGATATCAACATGTCTTGCATTCTCAGTCCTTGGTAGGGTAACTGCTGTGTTTCCAATTTGCAGTGTTCATTATAGAGTTTCTTAATCACAACTGTTAAAATACTTATATATGTTATATATGTACAGCATTTCATCATGGTCCCATTCCGTTGTCCTTCCTTTAGAGCTCACACAGACGTCTGTCCATAAGGAGAAGGAGGTTCTCCTGAACCAGGAACAGCACTGTAACCAGGAAACAAGCTCCAGTTTGGTCCCACCAGATTCTCCACAGATTAAAGAGGAACATGAGGAATTGTACGTCAGTCAGGAACGACCACAGCTTGCACAGCAAAAGGAGGCTCCAACTTGTGAGGGAAGTGTCCGCAGTGATCAATCTCAGCCTTCGGACCCTGACCAGACTCAGAGTGCAGCAAATAAAGATCCTCAATCCAGCATCTCAGACAAAGATATATTACCCAGATGTGATGGGGAGAGTTCTGCCGTATCGGCACCAAACAGTGACCACCAGCTCGGCTCTCTCAGCTCTTGTATAGCTGAGAGCCAAGATCACATAACTTGTAACCATGAGAGTGCAACACCAACTAGACATATTGAGTCAACACCAAATAAGAAAAGCAATGATGAGAACACAACATCAGCTGCAAGTACTGAGCCAACACCCAACCAGAAATGTAACGATAAGACGACAACATCAAATAGAGGCACAGAGCTAACAGGAAATGAGAAACCTAATGATGAGAACCCAACATCAAAAGGAAATAGTAAGTCAGCACCAAACAAGAAAAGCAATGATGAGAACACAACATCAGCTACAAGTACTGAACAAACATCTGATGAGAAAAGCAACAACGGAAACACAACATCAAAAGCAAATAGTGAGGTAACACAAAATAAGAAAAGCAACGATGGGAACACAACATCAGCTACAAGTACTGAGCCAACACCCAACAAGAAATGTAACAATAAGACCACAACATCAACAAGAGACACCAAGCTAACACAAAATGAGAAACATAATGATGAGAACCCAACATCAAAAGGAAATAGTGAGTCAACACCAAATACAAAAAGTAATGAAGAAAACACTACATCGGCTACATGTACTGAACAAACATCCAATGAGAAAAGTAACGATGGGAACACTACATCAGCTACAAGTACTGAGCCAACTCCAAACAAACATAACAATGAGAACCCAACATCAAGTGGAAATAGCGAGCCAACACTAGATAAGAAACATAATGACCAGAGCACGACATCAATCCGAAGTACTGAGACAACACCACAAAAGAAACCCAATAATGGAAAAACAACATCAGCTACAAGTACTGAGCCCACACCAGATAAGAAATGTAATGATAAGACCACAATATCAACTAGAGGCACCGAGCTAACACAAAATGAGAAAGGTAATGATGAGAACCTATCATCAAAAGGAAATAGCGATCCAACACCAAATAAGAAAAGCCAAGATAGGAGACCAGCCTCAGGTGGAAGTGTTGAGCCAACGCCAAACAAGAAATGTAGCCATGGGAATAAAACATCAACCAGAAGTACTGATCCCACAGCAAATAGTAAACCCAGTGCTGGGAAAGCAACATCAGCCTCAATTACTAAACCAACACCAAATAAGAAACCCAATGATGTGAAAATAACATCAACTACAAGTACTAAGTCAACACAAAATAGGAAACGTAATGATAGGAGCACAACATCAACCAGAAGTAATGAATTAACACCAAATAAGAGACCAAGCAATGGAAGCACAATGTCTACAAGAAGCAAGGAGTCATCACGTAAGAGACAAAACGATGGGGGCGCAACATCAAATGGAAGTACTGACCCAACACCAAATAAGAAATGTAAGGATAAGAATACAACATCAACCAGAAGTACAGAGCGAACACAACATGAGAAATGTAACAATGAGAGCACAACATCAAACGGAAGTACTAACCCACCACCAAATCAGAAAGATGGGAACACATCAGGTGGAAGTATCCAGGATGATGATAACCCTTACAAGTGTGACAGATGCGGTAAAGTGATGACCAATTTCAAAAACTACAAATTTCATATGAAATCCCACACTGTTGAAAAGACTTACAAATGCGACACTTGTGGGAAAATGTTCAGGGAGAGTTGGGATTTAAATAAACACATAGTAATTCACTCTGTGGAGAAGCCTTTCAAATGCAAGGTTTGTGGAAATGGATTCAACCGGCGTTACAATCTCGACCTGCATCTTAGGGTTCACACTGGGGAAAAGCCATACAAATGCAACACCTGTGATAAAAGCTTCAGCTCATGTGTGAATATGAAGAAGCACATGAGAATTCACACAGGTGAGAAGCCCTACACCTGCAGCGACTGCGGAAAGGAGTTTGCAGATTCTTCGTCTTTCAAAAATCATCTGCGAGTGCATTCCGGGGAAAAGCCCTTTAAGTGTTCCTTTTGCAAGAAAAGATTTGCTACCATGACAACTTTGAAAAGGCACACCAGAACACACACAGGTGAAAAGCCATATAAGTGCACTGTGTGTGAGAAGTCGTTTGGTCATAGAACAGACCTGAAAAGACACATGAAGACACATAGTGGGGAAAAACCTTACAAATGCGGTACTTGTGGAGAACAGTTCTCCAGCTGGTTAAAACTCAACAAACACAAGAGTGTCCACACAAGTGATGCACAAAGCTCCTCTGCTTAAAAACATGTCTGCATTTAATACACCATACTTTAGTGCAATCAATCAGAGATTCAGGTGTGCTAGTTGCGACTAATAATGTAGCCCCGAGCCGCTAGCCTCAAGCAGAGACGAGGAGTGGACTACAGGCATCTGGCAAGCTCGCTTCTTTCTAACTCCAATCCCCAGATTTTTTTTTATTTTCAGTCTTGTCTTCAAATCGGCTTGCTGTCCAAGTGACATCACTTGAGACAATTAATGAGACTTCACGCAGCTCCTTCTGGAGCCACAAAAGGCTTTATACAACTTTTTTCACACGCAGTAGTACTCCACAAAACCTGTAAACAAACTTTGATTTGAAAATCAGTGGAGTTCCTCTTTAGGTTTTCATTTAACATGTTTTGGTTTTTACTTCATGGTCTTGATTTGTAAATAAAATCGTAATGCCTACCGGGTGTTCAGACTGACGATGGAGCTACATTTAAAATCAACTTTTGTAGGCAGTGCTAATGTCGGCCTGAACACGGCTTTATCACCAGCTTTAGATCTCATGATGGTGACTCAAAATGAATACTGTATATCACCATGGTAACTTTGGGAGGTTTCAGTTTAAGCAAATGCTCAAGTTGTTGTTGATAAATGTATTTCAGTGTCTGGTATTTACCAAACATCTCAATAGTGGGAATCTTGTTGAAAATAGAAAAACAGGGTGGTCTGCCTGCTTCTTAGATCTGGAAGAAACTGTTGCCTTCTACCAGAGGCAGTCTTGGATCTCATTTTCTGCAGCTATTTAATAATCTGTGAAATAAAGACTGTTTTACAGAGAAATTGTCAAAAACCTGTAAGTATTTTTGAAGACTAAGATTTTCGAAAAGCATCTAGAAACTGGGAAGGACTCTGATGGTGCAGATCATAGACCACAAAATCAGTTCTGAATCCCACAGTTTTGGGCCTTGGAAAGTTTCATGAATGTTTTTTTAAGTACACAGAAATGGTTGATGTAATTAAAATGTGTTAATCCAACGCATCATTGTTTTAATCAGCGTTCATGTTATTGATTGCAAATGAGGAAAAGAAACACTGCCTCTTTGTTGTCTAAATGCCTTGACTTCTTGGTAACAAGTTTGTTTTTCAAAGTGTTTCTCTAATCTACAGTACAGTTTTTTTCTGTAAAGCACACTAAGTGAATGTATTTTGAATGTTTTCATCAATCTTTAATAAATTTAATTAGCTTTTTTCCCTTAAATGGTTTGACTGTAATGTTAATGTTGTGCCTTTACTAAAGTTGCCTCTATCGAGCAGCACTTGTTAGATCCAGCTTGGGTAAATGAGACCAGCCTTCTTCCGATTTTGGTAAGGTTATCTCTGATATATAGATATATAAACAATAAACAGCTTTGGCAGGAAAGAGCCTTTCTATTTAGATAAGTGACAAACTGAAGACAGTGTGTCAAAGTTACATCCAAATAAGTTAAATCCTTATTTATTGAAAATGCCTTATTTATGAAAAGGCCTAGGTGTTAAGTCGGATATTTGTCAGATGAACCACGCCTCCTGGATTCAGCGTTTGTTGCAGGTTCATCCTTTTGGGCTTACACTGTCAAGATAAAATACTGTGTTTTTTAAACCATTTACCTTCATGCTGACTTGCCAAATCATTTGAACACTTATATTCATGTTTAAAAAACCGTTTAAAATCTTGCAGTTATTTTTATTGTCAATAAAACTAGTTCAAATAGTTAACAATGGACTTTTTTGTGTGAACTGAAGCAAGTCAAGCAGAAGTTACTTTTTAAAAAAACTTTTACATGTAGGCCTATTTGCACGGTTTCACAAAGATATTTTACACTGGTCTGTATAACATTAGGGCCAGTCTTGATTTTGCTCTTAGGCTAGTCTAATGCAAATTGGACCGTTTCACCAAAAATATGGTAATTTAAGGCAAAAGTTAACCACCCTACCCATAGGTTAACTCAGAACTAAGAGCCACAGTCCATGCTAACGATCAGTGACACCTGCTCACCAGTGGCACCAAATATACCTCAATCAGAAATACAGTAAAGTAGAAGCCCGGCTAATCTTATGTCACACTGATTAATGTCACCATGTGCCACACTGGCATTTATATCTGAATTTGCCTCTTAATGTGTGGCACATAGGTCCACATTTGATAGATGAGACCTTCCTTCTTTTCTTTTAGTATCTTTAGTTATCTCTGATGTGGATGGATAGCCATTTTAGTGTGACAGAAACTGTTTCCATTCAGATAAGTGAAGTAGAGATAATTTCAGTTCTAATTTATTGAAAATATTTGCACTTGAAAGTTCCATACAATGTAACTGTCCTATGTGCCTGATTTGGGCACACCTCTAATGTCATATTTGTTTATTTTACTAGGAATATTAAGGTTTTTTTTAAAATAGCTTTAAATTGTCTTCTTTACAAATGCCGCAGCAAGATATCCATTGAAAACTGCTCAACAAAACCTAACATTTGGGTCCCTGGTGGCTGCAGAACCCTTAGCATCTGATCACATTGTTTATTTGAGAAGACCTGGGGCCCATCACATGAAACTCTAAAACTCAAGACCGTAGGCAGAAATATACATATTGACTTTCTGCATGAGATTTAAAATACATGCATGGATCTATTTAGTAAATTGATCCAGTGATCCGGTTTATAGCACTCATAATTAAACTGATTACAAAAGGTTTCACAGTAAGGCACTGTATGAAAACTGTTCAGGTTGGCAATGTCCAGTGCTGAACTTACATTATATCACAGGCTTCACTTAAAACTTTTCTGTTCTGCTCTGTTAGTTTAATCTCTCTCTTTCTCTCTGGATTACTGTCTCTTTTGTGTATATTTTGTATTTGCATCTTATTGATATTTTATATTTGTGCTATATATTTGCACCCGTTCCTACTTTGTACTGCAACTGACTTACAACAATTTCCTTCAGGATAAATAAAGTTCTGTCTTAACTGCTTAACTGTAAAGATCGACATGCATGTTTCTGACAGACATATTGGCATTTGCTACTATTTTAATATGATAGGAAAAAATAAAGTCCTCTGCATATGGCATAGGCACCTTTATGACTCACAAAAGCTTTTCTGTTTCAATGTAACTATTTGTTTTCTCTCACAAGGGAAAGCTGAAATAAAATCTAAATGTGGAGTGAAAAAATAAATTAATAAAAGGCCACCCGTGCCCCCCAAAAAGACTACCCTCCCCTCAGCCTAAAGGAAAACTTCCCATACTCTCCACCATTTCCACCAAAATTTCCACAGTCTCCGAAGAATAACTTGGATTGACTTTTGTTTATATTCTACTTCTGATTTGTTGAGTTTACAGACTACTTCTATACTGGCACACTAATTAAATACTGAGTCATTATTTCTTAAAATCTTTTCTAAAAAAATCCTTAAAAATCTTTAATGTTCCTTGTTTTGTCCATTCAGAGGTCCCACAGAAATATGTCTGTAAGGGTGAGGAGAAGGACGTTCTCCTCGTTCTTCTTTGCCTTGACTTTCCAGAACACACTGCTGTTAAAGTGGCTGTCTGACCCCTTGCACTTGCTTCATGATACAGGCCCCTGAACCACCAACGGATAGGTCTGATATAGACACATAAACAATGACTGGAAAGTGATGAAATTACAACCCTTGTGGAAATGGTTTCTACATATTCAGAGACCAATCTGTTGTTGTACCCAGAGTCAGCTGCTGCCTGGGGTATAACTGGATTTTAAAACGCTCTCTGTGATCAACAGGTTAAAACAAATGCCTCAGTTGCTGTTACAGAAAAGCCTTCTTGCAGCGTTGAATCACTCACGGTCCCATTCTGCCATCATGTGGTGCTTTATATATTTGCACCATTGAATTTTTATATTCTTGAGTAGGTGATATTGTGTGGTGGTTGTGTGTTAATGTGCAAATTGTGAGTACATGTCTAGGCTGCCAATTTCTGCTTTTATGCAGCTGTCAGCTACCCATGTGCAGTTTTTTCATTGGTATCTAATGTAAATTAATTTTCTTGTAGTGGCTGAACTTTTTTTCTTTCGGTGTTTGTTTTGCAAGTGTATGATGATGCTTTCATGCAGCTGATTGTCCCTTGTCCCTACCTCACCTAAATTGTGATGTATGACTCTTTAAGATAGTCCCTAATGTAAAGCTACACATTAATTTGTTAAATTATCTCCCTTTTAACAAAATAACTCATGCTGCTCATCTGTCTCATGTTGTTAAAGAGGAACCTTCTAGCAATACTGAATCAATTATATCCTCATTCTGCCGTCTAGTGGGCATTTATGTACTTTCACCATCAATGTTTTATATTTTTGTAGGCTATTTGCTATATGATTATTTTTATGCATATTCTTTATATTACTTTTGGTTTCTCCTACATATTAGGGGTCACCATGTTGGTGATGGCCAGAGATATAATTATTATGTTCTGCTCTTAAAATAACCCCCAGATGTTGTAGCTAGGTTGAGACTGGTAACCGTGGCAGCCATTAAAAGCTGAGATCCAGACACAAAGTGTGCTTTGCCTTGTGGGTGAAACTTACCACCTGAGGGGGCTCATTAATACCACTTAACATACCAAATATGGTATGTGTTCATTGTGTTTTTCTTCTGCGGAGACGTTGTCTCCAGAAGCTTTTAACTTAAGAGGAATAGCTCGAAAACAGCTACAAATTCGAGCTCAGCTCCAGCTGTGGATCTGCACCCTCTCTGTTCACTATACCCTTTGTATGCACACACACTAATTTTATCTATCTCTTTATCTTTCCTTCTCTTCTCTGTTATATATACACACACAATCAAAGGATCACTCATTGCAAAATATTATTGTAGCGCAGAGGTTGCTGTCAAATACCAAAAGAAGTGTATATGCATGTATATAACTGTAGATTCATGGGGATATACAAAGTGATAGACAATGATAATAGATTATTAAAGTGGAAGAACATTGCAGAAACTGTCTCTATCTGTCTGCCAGACCACCTACCTACCTCTTTGTACTGCACATTTATCAGTCTGTGTTGCAGTGGTTAATCAGTGGGTCGTGGTTCCAGGGCTGCAGTGGCTCCAGTGTCATTTTGGACCATTAGCAGCTCACAGGTGGGTTCATAAATCATCTAGATTGTGTTTGCACAGCTGGTTGCTACCCTCCACTCTCCTAACCCAAACCTCCGCCTGCCACCATATCAATATCAAACAGCCAAATATTTGTAATCATCTTGGATGACTTGTGTTGCATTGTAAAGTTTCATTATGTGATTGATAGAGTAAGTGTGAGTAGGCCTATGTGTGTGTGCAAAATGAATGCATTTATGCAAAATGAATGGAAATGCATTTATTTTTTTTCTATACTGTATAACAGACACCATTTATCTACCAAAGAAAAATTACCTTAATGATAATTTTTTTTCCTCCATCCAGGACACAGAGATGTTTGCATCCATAAAGGACTCTCCCCACCCCTCTCACAGACCACTACCTTGTATGAGATACCACAGTATAAAGTCCAACACCACCAGGAGGAGCAACAGCTTCTTCACCCAGCTCGACAGACTGCCGAACACATTACAGACACACATGAACAGTGAGTCACTCAGTCACAAATCTTGTTCATGGTTATATGTATATATTGTTTTATGTTTTTACTCTGCCTTATTCACTGTATTTAAATTATAACTGATTTGTCTTTAATTCACCCTTACACTTGATGTCTTTTTGATTAATGTTTTATTGGTTTTTGTTCCCTGGTTCTGAGAGGCAATTATTTCTATCATCTCCATTTTTTATGGCTGAAATTACAAAATAAACATCAAATAACTTTTGATGGTGATCACAGCCTACAGCTTTTATTACAATGTACAGTACACCATTCGATTTTAGCTACCCATCAAGTGGAACACTGCTACCACTGATAACTCCAGGCATGACCAACTCTATTCACTGCAGCATATATCCAACGCACCTTTTCACCTTTGCATGGCGGTCTGTATGAGCTCCCAATGCCTGTGCTCACACCGTCGCGCAGCTGCTGCATTGCACATGCGCAAACTTTGTTACGCTAGAAAAAAAGTAGCAGTAAGTAGCATTTTATTAGCAGGTTAACCTGTCAACAGTCCGATTATGGTGATTATGGAAGGATTTGTGAAGAAATAACGTATTTTCACCATGTTTCCCGCTCTGTGTGTTGGCTACGTGTCATATCAGCCGCACAGGTGCACTTCATCCCGCGCATCAGCTTGGGATCACACTCTTTCCTCCCTGTTGAGATGCTAAAGATCAGCTGCTTTACTTCTCCAAGGTAAGAAGTGGCTGTTAATATACAAACTGAGTCCAAGTCTTGGTTCTGTTCTGTCAGTGTTTGTGAACTAGGCCTATGAGGCAGCTGATGCTGTTGGCTGTTTAATGCTCTGTGCAGATTTGCTTGTGTTGAGTTTCTTGGCATCTGCTGGCTGCTAATTTCTGCTTTTATGCATTTTCATTGGTAGTGTATTTATTTATGGTGAATTAATTTGTTGTGGCAAAGTTTAACATGGTTGCTGTTTGGCAACTGTATGATAGATGGATGGATGTTTGAGTTTGGTTTGGTTTTGTGGCATGTTTCCTCTCAAGCTGTTGTTTTTTGCGACTTAAGCTACCCACTGTCTCACAGCAAACCTGGGTCTCTAATTTTGGTTTTATGGATGTGAATATGATTTGTTTTTTTCTTGCACACAATCCATTCACTTAGTAAATTCCCTGTAATAGTGGCTTCAAAGGAAACTAAACTGGGCGTTTATCACACATTGGATGGGTCGATCAACTTCATATATTCAGCTAAGCATTAGAAACATATTTCAACTCAAAACAATGGGTTTATGTGTCAGCTTGCTTTACTATTGTTGATTTCATCTAAACTGCTGATCTTCTGCTCTGTGGTTTATCCTGCTGCAACATTCAGCCACACTCATCTCCATATGGTCATCTGCTGCTTACAAGACTTTGAATTAGAGGACATAGCCTGCTGCATGCCAGGATTTCATGTCAGTTTAAACGTGCATGTTGATAATTATTTGCTGCATACAATATATAGTTTGGCCTGCTACTGCGCATTCATCTTACATTTATTAAAGTGGTCATACTATACTAATTTTCATAATTCTATTTTGGGGTTGTACCAGAGTAGGTTTACATGGTTTAATTTTCAAAAAACACCATATTTTTACTCATACTGCACATTGTTGCAACACCTCTTTTCACCGTGTCTTGAACGCTCCGTTTTGGCTACCGAGTGAGGCATATCACTTCTATTCGAGCTTTGTTGGGAGTTGCACATGCGCAGTACCTAGGTAAGGACTACTGGCCAATCAGAGGCAGAGTAGGGCGGGTCCTGACAAGCAAGGTGTGATCCAAAACAAAGCCTCTTCCGC
This sequence comes from Siniperca chuatsi, assembly GCF_020085105.1. Taxonomy (NCBI): domain Eukaryota; kingdom Metazoa; phylum Chordata; class Actinopteri; order Centrarchiformes; family Sinipercidae; genus Siniperca; species Siniperca chuatsi. The sequence goes on along the minus strand of NC_058046.1, from coordinate 26,406,262 downwards.
CGGTAGCTAATGTCTTTTTTTTTTTTTTTTTAATCTGCTGTGCTGAGCTAGGTGTTTGCTTGTGGGGAGTGATGAGGTCAGAGCCTAGAAGGCAAATATCATCTCTGCACACATTCTGTATTAACGTAATGAATTCATAGTGGACGTCACCCATAGGTTTCTGCAGCCATAATTGCAGTGGTTCCTCCAGGACAGATAAGAAGTGGCAACAACAGCTGACAGTGATAGGCTGAGACTGCTCTGTTTTTTTGTTTAGTTTTTTTGCACTTAGACAATTTTGGAAGAAGTGAAATCAAGTATTAAAAACATAACATGCGGTAGAAAAACAATAATCAACTTCATGTTTTACAGCTGAGACTGGACCACGCAGGAACGGATTAAATACGGAAGGTTTGGGAGTAATATAACTATTTTTCTAAAATTAAAAAGGAAACCATACACTTTTATAGAATTCCTCCCTCCATTGTTTTTAAATAAACTTTTCCTCGCATTAATTAGATGATGGAAGCAAAAAGTAGGAACTTCTTTAGGCATTAAAAAGATGCCAAATATTATCTGCTGACTATTATTAATTTTCTCTTAAGGGCAATGCAAATGCTAGAAAGCTGCAAATGTTTTACCCCAGTGAAAACATAATCACATTACAGATCTAACCAGCTGGAGTCTGGCACTCCCTGGCGGACAGGTTCCACAGTGATGGCTGATATGAAAGGCTGAGGTTATGATCCCTGCAGAAGGCTGTCAGTGGGACGGTGACAGGGGCCGTGCCGGACAACACCAGATGAGGGGTCCTGGGGGATTGGAATCACCCATGGGTGCAGTCCTTAAGCATTTGCTATTTTGAGGATAGAGGGATGTTTTAATAGGGAAACACGGAAGTGTTGTCTCTACAAACCTGCAATGATATTTTGAAAATGACCACAGTATGTGAAAGGTTTTAACCAAAACAAAGACTATCACAGCTGACTAAAAACAGGGTGTTGCTCTAGCTTCTGGTTTGCAGTCAGTTAGCCTTTTCATGCTAAACGTGATTTGTAGTTCCTCTATTCTTTCTGAGAAAGTAATAATACTGTACGTTCCCCTGAAGTCATTTAATCTTATTATGGTTTCATGCTGCCATCTTGGGTCCTTTTTTCACTTTTCAGGCAAACTTGCAAACCCGAATTTCATATTATTCTTATATTACTGTAAGTCTAGGTTGTTGTTTGTTTTGTTTTTTTACATTTTAAGATTCTACAAAACACTATTCAGTGTTTAAACTATATTTTAAGAATTGATAATATTGTGGTGACAGAGGATTTAACAGTTCACTGCTTTTAAGAGAAGTTTGTGTTTAACTTTTAAGGACATCTATAGATTTAGAACAGTAATTCATTGGGTATGTGAACTAGAGACAATGTATCTGCTTTTAAATCTCATCTTAATACCCACTTTTACAGAATGGCTTTTCTTAATGAACACTTTTTAATATTTTGACCTTTTTAATCAGGTTATTTTTTTCAATTTCTAAGTTGTGTTTCTTTACTATGTTGATGTATAATTGTTTGCTGCTTTTATCTGTTGCAGCTGTCTTAAATGCTGCTTATAGCCAGTCATTTTAAGCATTGTAAAAAAGCACTTTGTGCTTCTTGCTTAAAAAGTTCCCTATAAATAAATAAATTATTATTATTATTATTATTATTGTTATTATCTCAATCCATATGACGTGAAGTAAGAAGATAAATAAAATGAAAAAAAAAAATTAAAATAATTTAGGCTCCCACCAATCCAAGGCAGATCTTCCAAACAAAGGTGTATCCTCCAAAATGCACCAAAATATCTAGTTTCAAGCCTAGAAGGCAGCCACTGAGACAATGGTCATAACGTTTCTGTAGCATAGAGGAAATGCTTAAGTTTATTCAGGCATATTCTGTAACTGAGATGTGTTTTTGAAACGAGCGAAACAAATACAAAACTGAATGAAACTTTCTATATCCAAAATATTCAGATATGAGCAACACATTTGGATTGCTCCTAAAGGTTAATTCAGGAATTATCACAGGTTAGAAAACCTGACTCCTTGGTCTCATTAACGACATCAGTCTCTCTGTCTTCTTTCTCATGAAGCTCAGCAGGGTGGAGCAGCCTGCCATGCCCATATTGTCTGTCTGACATTTTGTTTTTCAGTAAATAATAATAAATAATTTTTTCTAGTTACTGTGGAAATTGGATTGGACAGGGGTCAGGACTGGAAGATGAGCTGTTCTCTCATACTAGTGCCAGCAGTGCTCCTTAAACCAAGCACCACAATACTAAACTCAGACATTGTCTCACTTTACCTTCTGTCAACTCTGTCAGTCAGCATCACTCTCCATTCTTTCTCTTATTCACACACATATGTACACACACACTGCAGTTTAAGTTTCATAAAATAAGTCAATTTCAATGGGAATTTCATACTTTCCAACAAGACTAGTGGGTCTAAAATGGACGCATAAAAAGATAAAATGGATTCTGTATATTTAACCAAATTACATAAAAGCTTAAATGGATTTGTGATGAAACCCTGAGCTCAAAAACCATGTCTGCGAAATCCATCATGGTTTTCACAAGCTTTCCCTGGCGATTAGCGTTGGCTGGAGCGCTGGCGTGCACTGCAAATCAAAACCATATTCATTCTGGCCCGACACGCTTGTGTGCTCTCAGAAAGTGCCTCAGTTGCTAACCCCGTGATTTCTAAACGTTTATGTCACCACAGTGGCCAAATCAAAGGCCTGGGAAAAGGGAACAAATTAACAGAAAGGTATTTAGCTTTTCTAAGAGACCTAATTTTGAATACCGCAGTATTCATAAAGCCACAGTGCATAATTATGTTTTTATAGCTGTATAAACTTTAATGTTACCTTGTAATTTCATGGTTACAAACGTAGCAATTTTGAGACCCCAGTTTTGCTTTGGCTTTGTTTGTTTGCGTTTTTGTGTAAGAAGTTATGCATGTTTTTAAAAACTAAGCTCTAATTTTCACAGGATGTGGGATTTTTGTAGATGTTACATTTGTGTTTAAAAAGCAGATGAATCTGGAGCGACAGGTGTGCAGTGGATGTTGGCAGGAGGTTTGATGGCTCATAAGTCTGATCCATTGATCATACACCGTTGGCTGTATAATATTCTGCACCAGCTCTGTATTTAGAGTGTGCCAAAGCAAAAGGCTTCACTCTAACAAGTACCATATGCATGTCTTATCATTTGAGGGAGAAAATGTGTTCTACTTTATCTTAAGTCATAGGCCACAACATGGCTCTACATGCTCTGATAAGGTGTGGCTGAATGGTTGTGTATTTTTCTTATTGTTAAATAAGTGGACACTTTACTATCTACACCTGTACAATCTAATGCAATTCAATACAACTTCTGCCATAACATCTATCTTTCTGAAGCACATAATGTTCAGTTTTGGTGTCATTTTTGGAAATTTGGAAATTCAATTATATGTTCATTACTGAGGTCATAGTTAAAGGTGGTGTTGTACTAGACTACATTAAACTGAGACATGTTTAGCATTTTTTGTCTTTCCCATTACATACATGAGATGGGCAGAATATTAGAAACGCTGCTCAGTATAATGCAGTCCAGTACAACACCATTACTAACTTTGACCTCAATGCTAAAGCATACAGTATAATTGAAATAACACCTCTATGACAGTGTCAACAAAAACTGAATGTGATAGGCATCATAAAAGTAGACTTTATGGCAGAAGAGCTGCATTGGATTGCATTAGATTGCACAGGTGTAAAAATGACAAACAATATTGATAATCCACAATAACTGTCAATTAATTAACCGCCTAATCATTTCAGGACTAGTAAAGTTTCTCCTTATTGTCCATTGTGACCCAGCACTTAATAATTTAGAGATGTAACAGTTGTTGATTAATCAACTGGCCGATCGATTAAAAAATCATTTGGCAACTATTTTGATGATTAATTAATCGTTTGGGGATTTTTTTAAGAAAAAATGCAAAATTCTATGGTTGCAGCTTCTCCAATGTGAGGATTCTGTCTGTTTCAGTTTATTGTAAACTGAATATCTTTTGGGTTTTGGACTGTTGGTTGGATGAAACAATACATTTGAAGACATCATCTCGGACTCTGGGAAATTGGGGTGGACATTTTTCACTATTTTCTGATGTTTTTATAGACTAAAGAATCAATCGATTAATTGAGAAAATAATTGCCAATCGATAATGAAAATAATCATTAGTTGCAGCCCTACATGATAGTGTATATGTCCATGGTGTTATATGATTTAATGTCGAACTGAGATGTTCTACAGAAACCTTTAATGTCCAACCTTATGCTACAGTTGAACTTCTGCAACAGATGAAAGACAAACACTTATGAGCACAAGGTTGACGCCTACAGTGTGTCAGTTGTTTTCCACAGGTGCAAGTACATTTTCTCAAACATAGCGATACATTACTGAAAATGTGAAGGACAGACAATGTGGGCTCCCGCTATCTCTCCTGTTTGCCTGAATTTTAACTCCTTTATTTCTTGTACTTCTTACCCTAACCTGCGTGGCTGTCTTAGCAGTCCAGGTTTTAAATTGTAAAGGCCCTCTCTATCTGTGTTATTCTGTCTGCTCTCGCCAAACTGCTCACAGAAGTTTGAATTCAGTCTATTTCTTGCTCTACTTCACAGACTTCCAGTGCTGCTTATATGCTTTAGGCTTTAAACTGATGCTGTTATCCAGAGTACCACGTAATCAGCACAACAACAGGACAAGCTTTTGCTCCTACTTTGCCAAATTTACAGCCAAACAATTAAAAGTAATACAGTTGCCAAGGCAATATTTCCTATGACCTCAGTATAATATTTTAAGAGCTGTGAGAGGAGAGCTTTATGGAAACTTTTGAGTGAAATACAGAGAGGGGATCTGATTGTTTCAAGGTGACGTGAGGTAATACTTTTTAGGAAAGAAGCAACTGCTGTTCTAATCACAGTAGGACAGTTATTCCACCATCAGGGAGCCAAGAAGGAGCAGACACATTAGAGCTGTGTAATAGCGGCATTTCTTCTTTGGGCTAAAACTCCACCAGTTCCCTCTGAGATATGGCAGATATGACAGATGCTCTAGTTTCAACCTGGCAGCCTGAGTTCTAACATAAATAATGGCCTTTAAGTGCAGCTCAATTGTTGTAATAATTTAGACCAAATGCGGTGAGAATATGAGATTTTCACAGAACTAATGGTGAAGCTCTAAAGGGCCTTAAAACCTGGGTAGGCGGTGTAGCTGCAGAGAGGAGCGCAGAAGGGAAGATGAAGCATTAATCAGCTGTTAAAGTATGCAACTGTCCGTGCTGTTAGACATTTGAATTTATTTGTGGGTGTGTGGTACAGCAGCAGATTGTGTTTTGCTGTCTGGCACAGTTTGCGAGAATATGTTTGACTGTACATGTTAATGTTCATCATGTCAGCAGGGGGGTGCATGTCTTTACATTATTGTTATTGTTATTATTATTTTTTTCGATTGACAGAAAACTTAATTTGCAACAGTTCTGATGACCGATGAATCTTTTTGAGTAAATGTGAATATTTGGTGGTTTCCTTAGTCCTCTACGACTGAAGTGAATATCTTTTGGGCTTTGGACTGCTGCTCATACAAAACAAGACATTTGAGGACGTTACCTTGGGCTTTGGGAAATTGTGGTTGCTATTTTTTACAATTGTTTTGACATTTTATAGACCAAGCAATTCATTGAGAAAATAATTGACAAATGAATCAGTAATGAAAATAATTGTTAGTTGCAGCTCTACACAGTTTGTAACATTTCTAGGGCTGCAACTGACAGTTATTTTCATTGTCTATGAATCTACCGATTATCCTCTCAATTAATTGTTTACTTTAGAAATTGTCAGAAAATTGTGAAAAATGTTCATGACAATTTCCCGGAACCCAAGATTACCTCTTCACATTGCTTATTTTGTCCAACCAACAATCCAAAACCCAAATATATTAACTTTATATCACATAAGACAAAGAAAAGCAGAAAATCCTTACATTTGCAAAGAGAATGTTTGGCGTTTTTGCTTGAAAAACGGTTTATCCGATGAATTGATTATCAAAATAGTTGCCGATTATATTTCTGTCAATCAAGTAATTGATTAATCGAATTGTTTCAGTTCTTAACATTCCCAGTGTGAAGTATCATGTATGCACAACACACTACTTAATGACAAAAAAATGCCTTGACTATACTTACTCATTGCAATTTTCAATAAATGTCTATATACTGACAGTAACCAACCAGCCAACAGCCCGTAATTTGAACTGGTCAGGCTGTAAATAAAATGGACCAATGTATCAGAAGTGAGAACAACATGTGATAGAAAACACATGCAATGATTTATAAAACAATGATTATTGTTACATTTATAATTATCAGGGTAAATATTATGATATATTTTTATATATAGATTATAGGCCAGCCCTACCAGAAAGTATCAAAATCTCAATTCTTAACACATTTCCAGCTGCTACAGTATAATTAAGTACCTGCCCGTGGCCAGCAGGGGGCGCCAGTCCACTGGCTGACTGGGCTGTGACTGCCTCACCCTGAATCTAAATCTCAAGTTTCCCTCTACCTTTTTGATGAGAGGTGGTTTATAGCATACGTTTGTCAACAGGATCAGGTTTTAAACCCAGACACACATTAAATTCAGATTTTATGTTGAACCCACACCTGCAATAGAAAAAAGAAACAAAGAAAGCTAATTGTTGTAGTTTTACTATGTACAGTTATGTATATACTAGCCAAACAAAGCTTGAATCAGAATGTGTATGCATTATTATTAATTATTGTGAATGCATCACATTTACTAACTTAAAAAGTGCACATTGGACTTAAAAAGTGGTGTTCTTGGCATTTATGTGAGCCTCTATCAGTTGTCTGGCTGAGCTGTCACCAGCAGATAGTGTTAAAGCAGGTGTGGGAAAGCAGAGGTGAGCTGGAGAGGTCGTAAATCTTCCTCAGCTCACAATAGTGTTGGCTCACTGACACAGAGTGACACGACTTCAAAGAGAACCCCTGTCTTCAAATGAACTTGTTGCCTTCACTGATACAGGTTTAGCTTGGCCAGCTGTTTCTACTGTGTGTGTGAGACTGACATCAGTGGGCCACCAACCAGGAGCAATGACTGACACCTTTTTGGATGAAGTTTTGGTGTGTGTGTGTGTGTGTGTGTGTGTGTGTGTGTGTTTCTGAAATGTTAATTTTAAAGCACCAGTGTTTTTGCACGTTGTAGTCCATTTGCTACAAACCATTTACACTTTACATTACTCTTGGTCATTTCCCAAAGCCTACTTCTAGTGTTTAGTCTTTTGAATGTGTTTTTATACCTTCCAGGAAGTCACAGTTTCCATTCATGTCCTTTACTTACTTTATTCAACTTATCTGAGAGTAGAGCTGCAACGATTAGTCAATTAATTGATTAGTCGATCGGCAGAAAATTAAAATAAAAATGAAATTTGCTGCCTCCAGCTTATCAAATATGGGAAATTACTGCTTTTCCTTGTGATGTATGATAGGAAGGGTGTCACCCTGGACTGTGGGAAAATGTTATCAGCATTTTTACTAGTTTGACATTTCATAGACCAAACAATCGATTAATTGAGATAATGACCATTAGTTGCAGCCCTACGTGAGAGGTAATTGTCACAGTTTATCATGTGTGCATTTATTGTTTTCAAAGTGACTTTATCTCAGCTCGTTGATGCAGTTGTAAGAGCTGTTGTTTTGACAGAAAATATATATTACAGCCTACTTTGGCTAAAGGTCACCAGCCAAGTATATGTGATTTGCAGTAAATGAGCAAAACAGGCAAAATACTGCTTGAATCTTACAGTTCTCAGACCGAAACCAAGTTTGGAATCTCGTTACAGAACAGTAAAATACATAATAAAATGTTGGGATGTAAGCACATTTTTTGTACCATTTTGTATCCAAGTGAGTCACACCCATCGGAAAAACACAAAATAATATCTAAAAAAGGCTGCAGCATGAGGTCTGACATCTGATGAAAGACTGTGATTGGCCACTGAAAAGAGAAGTTTTAGTTGTAAAACATGCAGGAGTTAGGTCTAATTTGAGAATCTAAGCTAAATCATTCTGAGATTAAATGTTCACCGTTTCAAACAGGCATTTTCTCAAGAAAGTTTCTGGGAAAAAGGTAAGGACAAGGTTGCTGAATGAAATGGATCCCTTTGGTTTCAAATGCTGACACAAGAATTAGGAAAACTATTTTTTTCAAAATGCATAATCTTTCATTTTTTGGAATAGAACTGTGTTCTGCATTCTTTTAAGGAACACATTAACCTATTTGGGCTTTTTTTCTTGTAATTGCAAACACCCTTGTGGCCACATTAAAATGAATAAAGCAGCTGGTGCTTGTATTTGATAATGTTTCTCTAAAGAGACATATCACAAGTGGAAGTCAGACAGTACACACAAGTGTACTGTCTGACTTCCACTTGTTGTGAAAGCAGTCCAGACTGATCATGTGTTGGGGTGCCTGCAGGGTGTTTGAGCATTCCAGTAACAGCAGCGTCCTTCCAATATCTTCCTGGTATTACTCTTTCTTTATGGGATCTGTCTTTGCACTAACTTTGATCTCTCCACTTTACCATCAGTCTTTCTCCCACCTACTCTCATCTCACCCCTCTCCTCCTTTCTTTCTCTCTTCCCGTCTCTCGCCTTGGTTGTCTTTCCGTGTCAGAGACTAAGCAAACAGAGTCGTGTGTGAGTGGCCTCATAACTTCACGTTCCTGAGAGACTGGGAGCTCTCAGACGAGCGCAGCTGTGTCTTCATTTGTCGCCCATGTTCGGCATTCTCCGGATATCTCCAGGAGGCTCCTGGGCTTTTTCTGTGTTCTGGTTTGACCTTGTGCCCTGTGAAAGGCTGTGTGGAAGGGAAGCAAAGTGAGACACATTTCCTGGTACAGTTACGAGGTAGATAGACACATGACTTTGGTAGATATACATTAAGTAGGGCTGGGCGATATGGTAGAAGTAAATCATATTTTTCCAAAATCAACATGTACAGGTTTATCACAATAGGGCAAAACTAAGCAAAATCACATGTAACCTGATTAGGGCTGCAACTAACAATTATTTCCTTTATCAATTAATCTGTTGATTATTGATCGTTTGGTCTATAAAATGTCAGAACATAGTAAACAAACAATCATTTGGTTAGTTTTTTTATCCAAATTTGCTTTAAATAGTTTACAGAATTTTGTAAATGATGATGTAAATGATAATATTGAATTTAGGGCTGCAACTAACATTTATTTCATTATTAGTTAATGTGGTGAATCTTTTCTTGATTAATTGAATAATCATTTGGCCCATAAAATGACAGAAAATACTGAGAAATGCCCATCACACCGAGCTGATGTTTGCAAATTGCTTGTTTAGTCCAACCAACAGTCGAAACCCCCAATATATGCAGGTAAATATAACATAAGACACAGAAAAGCAGCATATCCTCAAAATTGAGAAGCTGCAGTGAGGGAATGTTTTGCGTTTTTGCTTGAAAAATAAACTCAAAGGATTAATTGATTATCAAAGAAAGGCAGAGTGGTTGCAACAGTTTGGAGCTTACAAAAAAGGAAAAAGAAAAGAGAGAGGAGGAAATGCAATGCGATGGAGAGCAGATGGTGTGTGAGAGAGTGAGAAGAGTGTGTGAAGAGATGGGAGTGAAGAACAAAGAGGGAGAAAGTGAGGAGAACCTGTCCAGGCTGGCCTCATCGCTAACACAGATATCAGCGGGAGGCCAGCATGTGTTTTCTTCAGCTTGACCAAAGGAGGCACTCCCCCTCCCTTTTCCTCCCCTACTTGCAGTCCCCTTGACCCCTCTACTCCTTTACCTTGCAGGCATGAATCATCAGACACGCACACATCTCTAGCTACACTCCTCCCCTTCCCTTCTATCTCTCTCTGTCTCCTTTTAATTTTTTCAATTGCCACCTCCAGTGGTTCAGAGGGTCTCTCTCTCTCTCATCTGTTTCTTGGTACATCTGCCGAACATGAGCTGTGGAAACACAACAGATATGTAATGGGAGTGTGTGGGCAAGTGTGTGTGTGTGTGTGTGTGTTGTGTGGGAGCGGCGGTGCGCATACGCACAGATGACAAAGGCAACTGTGCGTCCTTGTCAACTAAATCCCATCTGAAAGTATTTTCATATGAGCTTTTGGTTCTGTACTGACACTAAACTGACACCCACAAAACCAATGACACTTGAGTCGCTGCGCTGTCCAACAAGGACTGCTGAAATCTCTCAATATGCACCATATATCATAATATAATGAACATACTCTGCATTTCAAAAGCTGGCAAAGAAGCCTGGTGGTTGGAGAGTCAGTTCTGTAACGTGATGATCACAGATTTGATCCCCTTAACAGCAATTGTATCCATCTGCCTGGGTCTCGACAACAACTGGACAGAATCACACAGGAAAAAGTGTAGTGGTTGATTTGTCAGGGGACTGTAACAACGTCTATGTAGCAAACCTCATAACTCAAAATGGTTTATAAGTAGCTAAAGTCAGTGCAGACTGTGTTTGGCATAGATTACTTTTTGTATGTTTTGTTACTCAGGTATATCAGGTGCAATTCGGGATGGGTTCCAATGGCCGGTCAGCAAAACACCCGGTTTTGTTAAGATCCGACGCTAACGAATCTCTTTCATATATTATGCTGCTCATCTAATTTTCAGGCTGTAGGAACAGGTTGTGAACATTCATTAGGCAGCAAATGTTACGTACAAATGTTAAAAGGGATTTGATAAAGGATTTCGAAAGGATTTGGCAAAACCCTGTCCCTAGGTACAATGTCAAAAAATGCATCCAGATGGTTCATAAGTGGTGTTTTGGTATCCTTAATTATAGCAAAGTCAGCATTGTTTTACCTAGCTTTTCACATTATTTATAGTAAATTGTTGATTTCTCATCATATCTCCCGGTTGTTAAACTGCTGCCAGCTATACATTTTGTTGTGCAGTGTACAGACACACAAGTATACATACAGCATGTGCTCAACTAAGAGTTGTTTTAAATGTTATCATGCATTTTTGTGTTGTAAAAAGTATACAAATGTTTTCATATACAGATATGTTCAATTTTGTGAGTTCATTGTCAATGTTTGGGCATCCCTTGTACATATGAAACCTCAAGTCACTAGATTATCAAGATGTAGAGGTAGATTATCTGACAAGTTGTTACAAGTACAAACAGCTGAAACCATCGTGAAATCAGTGTTCAGTATAATAATGGAATTAAGTCATCTCTGCACTTTGATTCCAGAGATTTTTGTCTGACCAACAGTCCACAACCAAAAGATATTCAGTTTACTATCATAGAAGATACACATTCACATTTTAAAGTTGAAACCAGTGATTTCTTTGGGGGAATTACTGCTAAAATATGAGTTAAGACATTTAATTGGCCATTACAAATGTTGCAGATTAATCGTTTCAGCTCTAGTCGCAACACTTAAAATAGAATTTCCTTCCATAATGAGATATACTCTATTTTAAAACACTGACACATCCCATGGCAAAAATGACCTCCTTGTTAAAGTCCTTTTTATGGGTGAATAATAAAGTTAGTCTAGGCTTAGTCAAAGTCAAATGACCTACTGCTGATATGTTGTGACCCCATGACTGATCATCTTTGTAGACAAAGTTTGGGGTCATGAGACCTCAAAACAGGTATTTTATATTGAGATTCATATTGTGCGATTTCTCTGACACTTTTTTGTTAAACTCTTGACACCGTGACTTTTGAGTTGAAGCATATGAAGTGCAAGGTTGCATAAGACAGTGTTCAACTTCTGTATGTGGCATATTAACCTTCCATCTGCCATGTGCTGCTAATGAATGGTGGGTTTGTGGTACAGACCAGGCAGATGCCAAGTTCTGGATGTGCAGAGCCTGCCAGTGACCATCGGGTACGCAGTGTAGCTGCACTGTGAATAATATGACGACCTGATGGTCTAATTCACTAAGAAGTAACATCTGTCAAGCTAAAACATAGTCTGAAGTGTAAACAGATGAAGGTTGTATTGGTTTCTGTTGGAGGCAGTCTGGTGGTTTGTACTTTCAGCACACCTACAAAACAGCGCAAGCCACCAACCACATCTCTTCCATCTCCGGCCTCACTTTGCCTGAGGTTTCCCCTTGAAGTACCTTTTGCTAACACCTTGCAAGCCGCAAAACACTAACTGACTTGGGGAAGTGACAAATTGAGGGGGTTTGGCAGTCTGCTGGCGGTAAAACATGCCTGTTTACATGGGAGGATCCCACAGAACCACAGACTTGTCTCTGACAGCCAATAAGAGAGGAGGAAAGGAAGGAATGAAGAGAGAGCTGCAGGGAGAATGGAGGAGGGAGAAAGTAAAAGATGGAGAGAGGATATAGCAACCGACAGTATTTCTGCAAATATTTTAATGCACAGTCCCGTAGGCAGGTATAACCTACTTACATGTGCACATGCATTTCCCAAAAATATATAGTGTTCTAGCAACTTGTAAATTATGATCAGAATCAGAAATACTTTATTGATCCCCGTAGGGAAACTCTTTGTTACAGTAGCTTGCCTTTACGTCAGTGCACACAGGAGAAAGTCCTAGCAAACAATATGATACATTATAAAACACTATAAAAACAGGTCAGATGGCAATGTGTGCCCGTTGGTCGACTGAAAAATCTGGACAACTATTGGATGGGTTGCCATAAAATGTAGTACAGACATTCATGGTGCCCAGATGATAAATCCTACTGATTAAAACCCTTGACTTTTCCTGTAGCGCCACCATGAGGTTGACATTTGTGGTTTTGAATGAAATGTCTTAACAACTATTTGATGGATTGTCATGAAATTTGGTTCAGACAGTCATGTCCGCCTCAGGATACACTGTAACAACGCAGATGATACCCATATTTTCCATATAGCACCATCATCAGGTTTAAATTTTTAAATTCATGACCAAATACCTGCAAAACTAATGACATTCCCTCAGCTGTACTTTTGTTTGTTGCATGTTAGCATGCTGACAATAGCATTTAGCTCCAGAGGTGGAAGTAACAAGTACTCAGGTTACTGTAATTGAGTAGCTTTTTCATGTATTGTACTTTTTTGAGTATTTTTAAGTCAGTAATTTTACTTTTACTCAAATATGTTTTAAATGACGTAAATTAGTTCGCTACATGTGTACATCCATCCATTACTGAGTAAATTATTTATTTTTGCTTTAAAATGATCAACGTGGGGCAAAAAACTGACTTGACAATTTCAGTCAAGTAACAGTACTTCTACTTGAGTAAGATATTTCAGTACTCTTTACACCTCTGTTTAGCTCAAAGCACCACTGTCCCTAAGTCCAGCTGCACAGAGCCACTAGCATGGCTATAGACTCTTAGTCTTGTTAATTTGGTTGGTTGATTAAATCCATGTTGGATGTTGGTGTCACCAAAAATATGTCCAATTCAAAAATCAAATGCAACTGTTCCTCTTCCATCAGACTTTTTATGGCCTTTACACCCGACCCCTTCATACCAATAAATTACTGCAAGCCATTGTCTTCGGTCAGTGTGTTGAGCTGCCTGTGGAGCGGGGCTCAGATTTCCAGGCCAAGACAAAACTTTTAAGACGCTCTGACAGAAACGTCTGAGTAAAGAGAAACCCTATCCAGCACATGCCATTGTAATTCAGGAATATTATATGATTTAGAGGGTGGAGAGCAAAGGGCTATGGAAACACAGAACTTAGTGGCAGGGCACACAAAGGACGTCTGTTCTTTCACAATGGAAACCTTGTTGGCATTTTCTTAGTGCCTTGGAGAAAACTAAAGAATAAACAACAGTTTGCTGTCCCCGGTCTCTGACGTGATTGTATCTGTGACAGACTTTCCCTAATGGAAATAGGGTGGATTTAAATTCATCCGAGGCAAATCTCAGCTTGATGCATTATTGAATTTATGCGGTCAACAACTCTGTATGGCTTTATTATGAAATTGAGGGGTGAAATCCGCAAAAATCACCACAAGTGTTGACTAAAGCTGGACTGCAGCTATAAAAGACAACAGAGCGGTTGAAGCTCAAATCTGTTTATGTGTGTAAATCGAATTTTCAGAGGGTCACTGCTCCACTTTCCCATTCGTCTTCTTGCAGTAACAGAAATAAATCCCTTTGCCTCACAGGAAGGTGTTCAGGTCAGCAAGAAGGATAATAGACCCACTGTATCTTCTCAAAGTTAAAACTTACATCCAAGTTTAAGGAGCTGTACTGTCCATTTATGCCCGCACAATTAAATGTGCACCTTTTTCATGCATGACATTAACCACAGGGTTAGAGCTGCTCTAATTAATATCTTGATATTCACAATGGAAACAATAACTGTAATGTGAAAGGTAGTGATGAACTCACAGAGAATTATCACTCATCTCTGCAGTTCCACTCAACTCTACAGAGCGTTTAGTGTCTTTTAGCTCATTTTTATCTCAACCTTACTGTTTTGGTTCACCGCTCGTCAGGTTTGTGTCCAGCAGCAGCAGGCAGCTGTTTTCAGTTTGAAAAGCTCTGATAAACCCAGTGTATCTGCAGACAGACCGAATACGTTAGCAACTAGCTGGTGAACACAGTGGAGGATTTAGCAGCTATTTCCCGCAGGAGTTGCAAAACGGCGCTAAAGGAGTGTGAATATTGGACTACAATGAGTTCAATATGTAGTGTTGTAGTGTTTTTATGTTGTCATGCTTCACTTTCATGCATAAGACCTTGTTTGTGTCATGCTATTCATAATTTGTTTTGATTTAATTTTTTTTATGTCCAGGTCCCATGTTGTCTTTTTTTAATGAATATGAATGAATATTTGGAAAGGTGTTATGTGTATGTTGTTTATGACAGAATAAGATCAATTACATTAAATCAAATCAGGTGACCAGCAACGCCCAAGTGGCCCAAAAAAATCAATTAATGCAGGTTTAATCACAAAAATGGAATTGACAGGATATCATTTGGTATCCTATGAGCCATTTTCAAGAGCTTTGTAGATTCTCTTTTTCAGTTTCACAAAAAATATGGATTTTTTTTTTTTTACATTTAATTAGCTATAATTAGCAAAGTAACAGTGTTGCGGGATATTGTGTTTGAAAGTTCTGTTACGGTTGCAGTCTGCAGTAGTTAAAAATTCACTGCTTCACATTATTTCCTCTGCCAGAGGCAAGTGAAGAGTTTCATTTCGTTTAGATGAGATGGAAAATGTAGAAAAGATGCACATGATATTCTCCAGGCTGATTTTTTTTTTTTTTTTTTTTGGGGGGGGGGGGGATCGGGGCTGTTCCAGAAATTGATACTGTATAAATCCACTGCTTCGCCATGTCATTTGTCATCTTTTGAACAGTTCAAAAGAATACACGAGTAACACTTTAGCTTTAACACTTTAAACAGCTGGACAAGCCAGACCTGTGTTAGTGAAGGCAATAAGTTCATTTGAAGACAGGGGTTCTCTTTGAAGAAGTGTCACTAAGCAAACAACAAGTGAGCTGAGAAGGATTTTTGACTTCTGCACCTCACCTCTGCTTCCCCACAGCTACCTTTACACACTCTGCCGGTGACACCCCTGCAGGAAGGCCTGGAAGTACTGCCACAAATAAAACAAACATTTAGCATCTTCAAAAGTTAGAGTAGATGACTTCATGGCATCGAGGAAGCATGAAGTAACTGAAAAATTCTACTTTATTATGGAGGAACAGTTGCCATGTTTCCACGTGCAGTTTTCATTCAAAGCTAATCATGAAAATGTTTTAAGATGTTTCACACATTTCATACTACACAACATAGGGTGACATGACAGTTCTTCCTGTAAAATGTATCTGTAGTGGGGTTTTCAGATACATTGGATTTGATCAAAAAGCGTTCAGCATGCGGTGAAAACCTGAATAAGTCAGAGCATGTGAAAGCCATTATTTTGATATCACTGGTCATTTTGCTATGTTAAGTATATCCCTCATTTCCCTCCTGTGGCTATTTGCCTGTATTTGGCCGAAATGTCGCTAATGAAATTAAAAGGAGCTGATTCCAGTGTGTGGGTGCGCCTTATATTGCAAGTTTAATGATGAAAATGTCTCTTTACATAACAGTGTAAGTTGTTGTAATAATGAGGAAAAATGTTGCCTTGTAACTTATGAGAAAAAGATTCCAGTGACCTGCAGTGGCAGGGGAATACTTGACGTTATGATATACATTTCTGTTTCCATGTGGCAGCAGGCGAGGCCATCATACTAACACACAGACACAATAAGCCCATTATGGAACTCATTATCAAACTTGAGAGTGAGCCCTGCCGACTTATGTTCATTACAGAGATTAGAAGGATGAACTCTTTTCCAAACCTGGTTGGTTTCACAAAACTTGTTCCCATGACTGCTGTTATTCAGGAGAAAGATTACATACCCTGGAAAAGAGGTTGGTGTTTTATTTATACCATAGTTTAGTACTGCGAGCTAAGATTAGGTAGGATTACATTTAAATAGTTATGATCTAATAGAGGATGACTAATTTCCGGGTAACAATTTGCTTGAATCCTAGTTTATAACACTTTAAATTAATACTGATATGTAAACTAGGATACTTTAGTGCAACACTGCTTATACATCATAGCCTATATAACAATATTCAGCCTATAAAACAATATTCAATACAATATTCAATATTTGATATGAAAATGAGGTTTAAATCCATTCAGCCATTTGCCTTAATATTTTCTTGTGTTAGTTCAAAAATGTGTCTTTTATATGCTCTATCACAAAACAGACCAAAAACATGCATCATGCATGTATATCAACATAAAACATATTACTCATGAAAAACAATTGTTTCTTTCCTGATTGCTGATTTTTTTTTTCCATGATAGAATCATTTAACTTGAAGGGAACAGGCCTTCATTCAAAGGACTGGCCAGGGTGTAATCAATTTGCTGCCATCTTGATTAGCCAACGATCCACCAATCGGCCCGGCAATCAGCAGCAATTAGCCTGGCCTGGAAAAAAAAAATCTCCTCCTCAACCTCCAATGTGCATTTTAACCAACTTATCAGTCTGGTCCGCGCACCAATGGCAGGGGCTCGTTCGAGTTCCTGTGATTACCTTTGGCGTCATCTGAGCCGCTATCTCCTCTCCTGTGTAGGGAGGCCAAAAATGTGCAGGCATTGAAGGGGGACTAATGGGCCAAATCGTGAATGGTCCAGATGGCTGCGGAAGAAATTGGTCTAAGCTGACAGTTTATCCAGGCATCCGACAATTACAGCCTCCTACTGAAATAAAAGGCAACATTTGGATAGTTCATTTAGATCTTAACAATAGAGAGGAAATGTCAAAACACATTCCCACACACAAATGGAACCATATGGCAGCCATTTTACCTGGGCCTGGTTCAAAACCTGCTATTCAGAGTGTATGGAAAAAGTAGCATCTGCAGTACTTTAAAATATAATTACACTTTAAGTTTTTACTGTAACTGTTACAATCCATTATGTATTGTAATACACCAGATATACAGTATAGCCATGAATATTCACTAATTGTTGAACTGGGCAAATCTTGGACAAAGCAAAATGTTTGTCGTCTAAGCTTGATAAAAATATTTTGATCAAGGAAACATTTTTCAAGGTAACTGTGATCTAGACAGGGAGGCAAACACCTTGAAATGATGTCATGAACTTGTACCACATTGTCGAGGTTTTAATCCTTGATTATGCCTATAGTGTTAAAATACTTGTGTTAAGCCAATAAAATGCTACCTGCAAGCTAAAAACTCCGAGAAAGAACCGATCAAGGTCACCAATCATCATTTAAGTTCACTAGTATGCTACGTGTTACCTCTTTACCTCCTCTTTAAAAATCTTCAATCTGACATACAAATAGTGTATTTTGAAAACAGTAAAAGTAAAGTATTGTATTTGTTGCCATCCACTATGAGAAATAATACCTTACTCTGGCTCTGGTTTTGAAATTCTGCCTTACCGGTCATTTAGAACAAAAACAGCATTAAAACAACGGAAGAGGCTGCGTTGGTGGGGATGTGTTGCTTCAGGTACTGGCGAGACCTGAAATATGATCCAGGAAGTCCATTTTAAGTAATAGATCCACAAGTTTGAAGACTTATCAGATGCCAAAACACAGCACAGTGGTTTAAAATACTGTTGGGAAGGATTTTTACAACGTGGGGAAGTCATCACGGCAACAATCATTTTATCCTCATTCCACAATCCTCCTCGTCTTTTATGAATTTCGTCTGTCATCACCTTTCCTCCCACTATCAAAGGATATGCAGGTCAGAAGAATAAATCCCCCTAAATTACCCATCACTCTGAATGTGTGTGTGGTTTACACAATAGACAATAGACTGTGTTTTAGGTGTTTCCATGACTTATGCCTATTGCATACTGGGATAGGCCTTTGTGGACAAATTAGGGCTGCCCCCTCAAGTTTGATGATTCACATTTGTCAGATAGCCCTGAAGAGTCTGAGTCACATTGAAAATGGTCAATTGTTTTCCCCCTGCACAGACATCCTGACAACAATGCTGGTTGCTAAGACTACTACGCTTTTAAAAGTTTAGTCTAGTCTGAAACATAACATCTAAAACAAGCCTTCAGTTGGATGTAAAGGAAACCTGTCAATTTTCCAAAATTATACTATAGATTCTTAGATTTATTGTGTTTTCCCTACTTTACCTTCCAGGCAGCCAGTAGTTTCAGTTCATGTCAGCACAGAATCCAAATCCACTTGCAGAGACTTGAAACTTGCTTGAGATACATAAAACATCACAGTGGACGCCATGTATTCTTTTAACATAGTCAGAAAACTCCACACCAGTTTGGTGTGGTCTAACTAAAGCTTTTTATTCAGCTAACTCTTTTTATTGGGGGGAAAAATGAACATCTTGTGGACTTCAACATCAATTTATCCTCTTACAGTACTTAAGATTGATGACTTCAGATACATATGCCTATATATACAAAAGTATGTAGTTGAAGGTTTTAGTGCTCCAAAACAGGCAGAAAGCTTTCATATCCCTCATTAGTTTGGTCCGCTGGCAAGTGATAAAAGATTCTGAACATTTATTTTGAGTGTGTTCAATTCATAGAAAACAAAACAAATAAAGAGTGAATGAATAACAGATGGTTTGGTGTATAATACAGAATCAATTCCCAAACATCTGCTGCAAATAAGCCGGGGAGACATGGAGAGAAATAATAATTATGCGTGAAACTCAAACATAGACGTGACTACGGTTTGATCAAAGCTTTGCTTTTCTTCAGGAACATAATGATACAATAATGTATTCAATGGTATTCTGAATAGGACATAAAAATATGATATGATAGTGTTGCATGTTTAAGAATACTGCAGAACACAATTTTCATGCACAAATGATTGGAAGTGATAACTAGTCCTTGCAGGTATGGCAGCAGGTGCACGCATAATTTCAGATTCAAGAAAATTTTGGGATGATTTTGGGATATAACACGCAAGGTGGGACTTGCTAGAAGTTTTTTGTTCAAACTATGAAGTTGTATGAGTCACCACTGTATCAATCATGTACCTTTTTGCAGATCAGTGGAAGCAAAACAGTTGTTGTGAGCCAAAATCATCCTTGGAACTAAATGTAAGTATCTAAGTAATGAAATTCATGGACAATTTGATTCCAAGTAGATGCTGATCCATAGCAAAAAGTGATTTTCATGGATGAGCAATACAACTGAGTGAGATAATCCCCTCCCAAAGTGATCCCTCTATCTGCACTATGAGCTCTTCAAATCCTGGTAAACGGGACCCAGAGAGAGATGAGGCCAAAGATAGAATGACAGATTTATTGCACCCCAGATGTGCCTGATTTACGACCATTGTTTAATCTCCAGATTCCAACCACATGAAGGTCTTATATTTGGAGCCTTCATTTATAGAGCTCAGAGAATGCAGGCTTAATGTTTTCTCTCTCTGTACAAGATGAGCCAGCACTGTGACTCGGGCAGATAAACAGATGCTTGGATTCACATCGATCTTACAAACAGATGTGGAGGGGTTATCTCTTTAACAGGCTACATTATTTTCAGTCAAATACTGAAATCTAGGATCTAAACTCCACTGAATCAAATATGAAAACAGTTTTTACTTATTCGTTATTGCGTATTAAAAAGTCAAACTATAGCTGCAGTGCACAGTACAATCGAAGACTCAGTCACTTCGTCTTTAGAAGTTGGCTTTTTGCTCATAATCCTCAGTTGAGTTTTTAACTTAAATTCTATTTTGAGAAGAAATTTAGAAGTCCAAGGGGAGCCCACTCCAAAGCTTGATTTTAGAGCTGGTAGGAGGCAGGATTGTCACACAAGTAATTATATCATAATATGTCTCCTATTTTCTTATCCCCACCCCTTGGCGTCATAGGCAAGTTCTCATTACCAGATCGGCTGAGCCGAGAGCCCCAGGTGGCTGTTTTTTCCCAGCGAGCTGGGGTTCCTGTGTTGTGGTGGGAGGGTCGGCAGAGGCGACACGGGCAAATGTTGCTGTTTATTTCCATTCTGTCATGTGTGTGAATCTGATTACAGGTCGCTAAGTCAATATTTAGCTTCTGCGGACGGCATCATCATCGGCCAGTTTATTTTTTCTGAGCCCCGCCACATCTGCTGCCAATGTCATGCGCGGTAGCCGATGTGTGCCGCTACCAGGAAGGAAAGCAAACAATGAGTCTGCAGTCCTGGTCGAATGAGTCAGGCAAAAGAGTGGTGAGCAAGAAACCATGATTTGCAGCTAGAAGTCAGGCTGGTTCGAGGATAGTGGTGTTTAGAGCGGTTTGAGGGATTCCTTAATGGATCTGATGAGGGGTCATGGAAGTTCATAGTAAAACACTAATTTCTCACATCAGCCTCATTCATAATTGAATGAAAAACTAACTGCTAGTAGCTAAAAGCAAAAACATGCTTACAGACGATTTAAAATAGTTGTTTAAAAGAGTAGAAACATCTCATTGATGTGCTTTACTTTTAGATCTTTCATACAGTATAGACTTTGTAGAAACTGCAGGGACAGTAATTACATTTCTTGCATTTTTTTGTTTGACTCCACTTGTCTGAGAATCCTGCATGGGGGCTGCCACTTTATTACGAGCCAAGAGGAACACTAGGTTGAGGCTTCTTTTCATCTGGCCCTCAGGCAAAAGGATTTGATATTTATTAAAAATAGAGGAGTATATTTCTTCCAGTCATGACTTCATTACCTCCAGGTTATTCCGGAGAGGCGGACCACACACAGTCTCTAGATCTGAAACACCTCCTATGCTTGTTTGCGTGACCTACTATTTGAATACGTGGGTTCACAGAATTGTGGACTTTCTGTGCCAAAGATGTGCAAGTCAGGACTTCATTAGACTTGGAGTAGTTTCTATGTTGGCTGTTACTTGAACTGAGTTGGCAATCGTATAGTATGTGTGGACTGGCTTTTAGTTATATCTATTTCAGCTGTATCAACTGTATATTCTGCATTTGCATTTATTGTAAATGTAAATTATTTAGCTGGTTTTACAGCTGAATTGTGTAGTTTTACTACTTGTTTAAGACATTAAGGACAAAATGTCTCAGCACGACCTTGGAGTCCTGCCATGTGTAAGGGGGCTATACTGTTTTTTAGGTATATGACATACATACATTATACATACTGTGCAAAAAAAAAAAAAAAAAAAAAAACTCCCCAACTGCCAGCACCCCTCCACCCCCTTAAAATTCACTTTTGTCTGTAAAACATCTGGAATTCATTGAGCGGAGGAGGTTTGGGGGAAATGAACTCCGACAAGAGTCTGTAGATTTGGGTACGGCCCCCTGCTTTAGGTTCCCTCAGATGGTTAAGATAGGTCTGCAGACAAAAACCTACTGGTTTGTCTCACACAGACTTTTACCTGTCCCACCCTGAAAACAAAATAATACTTTGTTAGTGGAGCCAGATTTAGCATAAAAATGCTTCTATAGCATTGAAATATCAACAAAATGCACTAACTATAGACATCTGGACAGAACCCTTCATTGTGTTCTGTTAAAACATTAAAAACGTCTAGAATCAAGTAAAGTTAACACATGTAATCCATAACAACACTGTTTCTTTGATTTGTCCCACATAAAATCCTCTCTTTTCATGTAATGACCCCATAGAAAGGGGTTGGTAGTGGAGAATTTGTTTTGTTTTTACAACAGTTTTTCCATTAAAAATAATTGTAAACCTCAAAGGTTTACAATTTCCTATTTTCCTATTCAAAAGTGAGTCATCATGTTAGTCAGAGTGACCAAAAACAAAAAGCTGGAAAGCTAGCTTGTACCTTTGCAGATGTTGATGGTCATTCTTGAGTTTGGGAAAGGCAGAGCATACTTGATGTAGCAGCCTTGTGTTGCTCAGAAAAACATATTAAACCAAGAGAAATCTGACCAAATGATTGATAAATCTGATGAAAAACAGCATGCAATGGCAAAAAAAAATCTGAAAATATATATACTTAAAAGCAGTTAACTGATTACATGAGTTGATGTGTAATCTTAGAACTCAAGTGCTCATTACCATATAAAGTCATTTGAAAACTGTAATATGCTGGAAAAACTGGCATTTTTGTGTGTCTGGCTCCACAGTGCAATCTTTATACTGCCACTTTACTTCACTGCACTGTACTTTATAACCATCACTCTGGTTTTAATAGACAGTTGGGTATTAATGAGATCCTAACAAAATGTAACAGCACTCTACTTTGTTTGATAAAGTACCACTATAAACAAAAGTCAAGACTCAGAAGAGGAACTCCTGCCTTCGTTGTAGGTGCACATTGTATTGTCACTTGTTGGTTCTTCTGTTTTCTCTTTTAATGGTGTTCAAATGAAACGCTTGTTTGTCTGTTTTGGATATGACTGACCTTACATATGTCAAAGGTTTGTGCTTCTCTCTCTCTCTCTCTCTCTCTCTCTCTCTCAGCCTCAGCACTTATCTGTGTTATCTTGGAAACGCTTGTTTGTCTGTTTTGGATATGACTGACCTTACATATGTCAAAGGTTTGTGCTTATCTCTCTCTCTCTCTTACGTTTCAGAACTACAAGTTTCAACCTAACTACAGCTCAGGCATAACTGCAAATGCCACAAAGAAGACAGTAAAGGTACTGTCTTCTTTGTGGCATTTGTAGGAGGCAAAAGGAGGAGCAGTTATCTGTGTTATCTTGGAAACGCTTGTTTGTCTGTTTTGGATATGACTGACCTTACATATGTCAAAGGTTTGTGCTTATCTCTCTCTCTCTCTCTCTCTCTCTCTCTCTCTCTCTCTCTCTCTCTCTCTCTCTCTCTCTCTCTCTCTCTCTCTCTCTCTTCTTTGTACATTTTTATCAAACATGAGATGAGAACTACACAGAAGAGTAAATCTTAAAGAAGAATATAACAGAGAGAACATAAAAGACAAAGTGGGTATTGAATGTAGTGTTTTGTCTCACTATCAATTACACCAAAACAGTGTGTCGACAACTCCAGAGGGATATAATTAATGTCTTAAACCAACAAAAAACAGATGTAATTCTGTTCATAAAGAGGCCAACATGCAGCCTCTACCAATGTATTACTGTGAAACTATTTGCTTCAGGCACTGCTACATGCTTGTTTTCTTTTAACAAGGATTTCTAGGCTCATGAGTCTCTCATATTTAAGTAGCGAAACACAACGAGGAGAAAACTAGACCAGCAATGAAGAAAGGTGACATTTACTATAATGCTGGGACACAACAGGCATGCCAGGAAAGTGCAGTTCCCTGCAGCTCTGTGGAGCTGCAGGGAACTGCAGAGTTGGTTAATAATTATCTGTGGGTTCGTCACGAGCGACCCCTTTCGCATTCAAGAAGTCATGCAATCTGTTGTTAATATAAAGAAATTGAATATAGCCGCTTTAAAGGTAACTACAAACAGAAATAGTTTTGTGATAAAATCATTGACATATTTATTTGTTACATTCTGAAACAAACAGTAGCTTAAGTAAAGTTGGCAAACTGACTCAGTAATATCTGTCTACAGTTTGCTAACATTAGCTAGCATTAGCAACTATAAGCATCTGGTCATACCAGATCAAGTGAGGCTGTAGCAGCAAAATCTCTGAGTGTATTGAATTTTATTGCTAAGAAATCCAACTTTTCATTTGTAAGAGGACGATTGTTCTGTTTCTTATTTCATAAGCTGCATAGTCTTGCTTTTTAAAAAAAAAAAATAACTGGGCTGAGTATAATTATAATAATATATTAAAAAAAGCTAAATCAGGAGCAATTTTGGCCATTGTCTGGCCATGGGATTCTGATTTTCTCTGAGATTTTATTGTTGTGACAGTACACTGTATTTCTTATTTCCTATCAGGAGTTCCGCTCCAACCCTCTTACTCCAACTTATGAGGAACTTCATAAAAATAACTTTTCTTTGGCAGGCTATACACGAAACAAACTGGGTGAAACAACCACTGCTCACATTTCAGAATATCAAAAAAAATAGAAAGAAGCCAATATCATAACGATAGAAGTGAAAAGACCTTTACTTTGTTTTTGGAAAAGTTAATATGCTGGCTTTGGTTTTAAGTGTTTCCAGCTGGTCTTTTCTTTTTACTTTAGGCCTCTCTCAGCGGGTCTGCTGCAGTAACAAGGGTGCCGCGCTGTCCCGGGGTCCTAAAACTTTATCATACACAGAACAGAGGATCAGCGTGCCAACATAGGCCAGTAAGCCCCTCCTTTAATAACCTAAAATATGCTGAAGTTCATATGGATGTGGGTCACCCTATTTCTGATGGAAAACTACACCCTGTTGAGGAACCAAAACACTGATTCCATCAGTCAAGGGTAAGGCACGCTGCCAAAACACTGTACTGATTTGAGGCTTGTTCCTGGCCATCAGTGAGCCGCTCAGGTCCTGCTGCCGTCGTCTGAAAGGGTCTTTCAGAAGGGATTTGAGAAGTTGTTTTCACGTTAGGTCAAACTGTGCAATGCTGTCGCTTTGAGTTACTTCATTACTTAAAAGAACTGAAGGTTATGCGAGTGGAAGGAATGCTTCATCAGCAGAGTTCAACAGTGTTTTGGAGAGCACAGGTGAGACCCTTGAGGCCAAAATTCACACTTAACTTTCATCTGTGATGCTAAAACACAAATGCCTTGCCAAAAATCTGTTCTTTCCCTTTTGTCTTCTTCATTAGTAGAGAGCAAGTGGAATCTAGATTGGAGGACAAAAGGAGTGATACATTTTTGGGACATACTTTACTTTAAAACTCCCGAAATAACAAAGACAACCTTTGCAAGCTGAAAAAACATCTCCATCCTCTTGTTGTTTAATTGGCTTTCGGTTCTCTTCCCGCCAGGTTGTAACTTTTTAAACACTTTTCTGTGTTTGCTTCTGTTTCAAAAAGCAGCTGTTGTAAGAAGTTGTGAAGTGTTTCGTCAGTGTTCAGTAGCTCAGAGGGCGGAACTTTTCGGATTATCATCTAAGCCCTCAAACAAAGCTGATAGCTGTGTAAACAAACTTGCCTTTTTTTTACACTTGTTCTGTCTATTTGCTCTACTTTTTGGCCGTGATACTAAAAATAAACAGCTCTGCGACTGCAGTTGCCCTGCTAAGGATTTGTGATTTATCTGTTCATAAACTTTTGGCCCTACTCAAAAATAGTAAACAAGGAGCAATTTTAGACTGGTTGTCAGCCAAGGCAAATGGTTATATTATGATAACAGGCCTATTTCCTGTAGTTAAGATTTTTGTTTAACATTAGGCCCTATTCTCAGCCTGCAACTGGCAAGGAGTGGTGGCCCAGTTTCGACACTCTTAACCTCTGCCTCAGCCATCCGACCAGATGTGGGTTCCCTTAAGCAAATTATTAGCGGTTCCTAGTACACACAGGTTCCCTACTAAGTGTTTCCAGCTCAGATTTGGCAGGACATGGAGGAGACATTCCAATGGAGCAGCATCATATTTTCCCTTCAGCATAGCCATAGCAACTAATTATTTATTGTGAAAAAATCCATTTCTAACTAATATGTTATGGTCACCCATATTTTCTGGATTGGAATAAAAAAAAAAAAAGTGTTTTTTCACACTCAGACGGTTCACAAGATAAATAGTGCAACGTATCCAAATGTGTGGAAAAAGAAAAGTGATACTGCCCTGTGATTAGTCATGCTTGCGTTTGCTTTTGTGAAATAAAATGTCACACAAGAAACATTTGATTTTGGGGACACTCACCCATCCCATTCTGGTACACTTCATTTAATCCACACAGTAAAGCAGCTCCTGACCCCTTAACATGACATGTGTACTGAAAGTTAAACTGCTCTGATCACTTTTAAGAGAAACCCATGAGCCAATAATCTAGTAATGAATATCTTGGCGGTATTTGTTCTATGTTCTATGACAATAAATACCTTGAAAGAAATTCCTGACTGCTTGAATTTTCTATCCTGGAAAAAGTCTTTACGTAATGTTAACCAAACTACTATAAATGAGGCTACGAGGCAAACGTTTAAATTATTTTGTAAGCATCTAGTATTTAGAACACTGTGAAGTGAAGCAGAGTCTCTAGGGCTCCAACTAACGATTATTTACTTTTTTGATTCATCTATAGGTTATGGTCTTGATGGATCATTTGGTTTATAGAATGTTTGTAAGGAAGGAAAAAATGGGGGGGGGGGATGATATAACAAGTTCCATGCCAAGTTCCTTGTTTTGTCAAAGACCCAAAGATATTCATTAGCCCCTTTTTATACAGCCTGTTCAAGGCAGGAATCTTGCACCGTTATTCCGCCTGGCCGTTCTGTATAAAACATATGAACATGGAATGGGAGGACATTGTTGTTCCGCCATTAAGCCGGCAGCGGAGGCAGTAACAGAGCCGAACCGACGTCCGTGTAAAATGGGGGAGCCGGCAGGATGGCACAGGGGTGTGATGTTTTGATGACGTGTTATGTGTGTTACCCACCACGGGGGGATTTTAAAAAGCAGTTAGCAACTAATTCAAAGATGAAAAAGAAGTTAGCAGCTAGCACTCAAGCTCGTGTCTAGATGGTAACCCTGGAGCTGCAAAACTCTTGTGAGATTTGTGCGTGTTGTTTCTTCATGGTGCGCATTCTTAAACGTAACCAAGTAGTTTTATTGTCTTAACCTAAATTTCGCAAGAGTCTCCGCTTAGCCAGGGTTACCGTCTAGACAGGACCAGCACTCGACATTCACCTGCCATTATTATTGTTTAGAAAGCAATGTCGCTGCCCAACGCGTATGTTATACGTTACGCTAGACGCCACTGTTGTGTTACAGGTCACACCCAATACATCCATAGTCACGCCTCTTTTGCTTGAGGATCGCCAGCATGCAATCTAAAATCACACACTGGGGCAGCATTATCCCGGCTTTGTTTGGTTCAGTGTAAAAAAGGAAAGCCAGTGTAATGATGGGACTTCTTTACAGCAGCATTGTGGGATCTCTGTTTAAGAATGGCTTATCTTAGAAAACAAAAAAACATAAAAATATTCAAATTTTTTGCCATTTTTGGTTAAAAAATTACTTGAACAATTAGTCGATTATCAAAATGGTTGCCGATAAATGTTCTGCCGTTTGACTAACTGATTATTCGAATAATTGCTTCAGCTCTAAATGTCTCTAAATCATCATAAAAATCAAGACATTTCAAAACATCTTTGACGAAGGGGAGTTTTTTTTTTTTTTTTTAAGCCAGCCTGCAGAGTCTTGCCAAAGCTCACTTGGGTCTGATGTATTTTTTATTTAGGTATTACCTTGTTTGTTATTAACTTCTTCAGATTACACGAATACTGATCTAAGATCAGGTTTGCATCTTAGGTATCGAACGACTAATTGGTTGGCAATGAGGGCAAAGCCACCATTAATCAACTTATTAAATACATTTCTTTAACAGACTAACTTCTCTAAAGTCCTCATGTAGAAAGATATTTTTTCTGAGAGAACACTTACTCTCTAACTGACAAGTAATCTTCAACAGCCCCTGATGTACTGTAGCATGTGAACCTGCACTGTCTAAATCTGTCTGAGCCAACACCTTTCTAAAATGTGAGCGCTGGCAGGGAGGGCAGCTGACAGCTAAGGAAATATTTACAGTAAGAACACTCACACATGGTGGTTGTGTCTCTCTTGCGTGAATTGATGTCGGTCGAAGGTGGTTGGTCTCCAGAATGAACATAAACAGTCAGCTGGAGCAGGAGCCCGCCTGGCGCGAACGCCAAACTCCTCAACACGTAAACACATCTTTCAGCTTTGTGAGTAAGCGGTCACGTAAAAGTCATCACAGTTGGAGACATCAACACGCAGAGACTTGGAAAGTTATGTTTTAAGGTTGTGATCTGTTTCAGAATACTGGTTAGCAGCTCTCAACTGAAAAATAAGGAAATAGATTGGTCTAATTTGATAAAATGAGCTGATAATGATCAGATGTTTTTGAATTACTTCACCTCCATCAGTCAGTAATAATATTGCAACCAAATAATACATTGTTATGCTATGTTATTATAGTATTGATACTATAACAACATAGCATACTATTTCAGAGACACGTTCCCTTAAAACCTGTGAACGCTTCAGATTCTCAGAGGTGATTATCATATTTTGTAACTGTACTGAAAACATTGAAATACTTTATGGGTACCAACCGAAATGAGTCTTGAGCACCAAATATCAAAAACTGTCAATACTGAAAGATGCTGAAGATACTGAAAGATTTATAAATCACTAATTTGTTTTGTCAGTTACGTTTTGATAGGAAATGTAATCGCTTACTAGATAATATTTCGCTGGCAAAGTTTTTCAAGTGAAGGAAGTGCTAAGTTTTTGAGCTGTAGTTTTGTTTACATGTTAAAAAAAGTGAACTCATCCCATCTCGTGCGTCAAGTCACTAGTCAAGTTTCCATCCAAATATAGCGCATTCGAACTCAATTTCCATCAAATCGACTAAAGAAAATACGACATTAATGTGCGTTTCCATCCACTACTGTTATGAGAATGTTAGGAGTTGGGCATATTGAGAAACAGTTGGTGACGCTAATTCTCCAGTTGGGTGGTATAAGTCATCGCAGAGGAAGAGGGTTCAACAAGATGACGTAATTAAGAGTGTCAGTCAAACCTCAATCAAACGAAAACTGTGGAAAACGCGATGAAATGATGGCATTTCTGTTTGTTTCATGTATTAATTTGCAGAATGTTACAGTCTCCTTATTGTTCTACACAGATCTGATGTTTTTGTCTGGCGCAAGTTTTCCTCTCCTCAGTGAAGCGGAAGCTTCATAGGTCATGATTCATTCTCTAAGTCCGTTTCCATTGCACTTTGTCGCATTTTGCATGAATCTATACACCAACTTTTCTACCTCAGCCAAGTGTAAAAACTTTTGCGATAGAAATTTGCTGCGTTTTTTTAATTCAGGTTTTTTTTGTGCGCAAATGGAAAATGTGCACAAAAATAGAATAGAATCGCATTTACTGTAGACTTTTTCAATATTACACCAAGACAACCCCCACCCACCAGGGGCCTAAACATAAGCATAAAAAAGTTGAATCATGCTTTATTTGCTACAAGCAGATATTTAAGTGAAAACAAATGAAATGCTTTGTCAGTGAACATTACGTTCCGCATCAACATTTTGCATCTTTACAGATGCGTTCAGATTAACAGTGTCCCATCTTACAAAATGTTGCAAATTAGTAATATAAACATAATTTCTAAGACCATGTAAAGCACATTTTCAGCATGACTTTAAGGACTACATGTCTAGTGTATGAACAGCTTCACAACTGTTTTACAGCTCATGTAACTGAATCAACCAGATATCGTTAGACATCCTCACCAAAGATGCTAATGCTATCTTTTAGACAGGAAGACTAAGAGCAAAAACTGGGGCTTCCTCTCTCTAATTGCGCTCTTAGCTATGACTTCCTGTGGGGACTCCACGAGGGAGGTTTGGTCTTGACTCTACAGATGACCCCAAACCAGAAACCTCAGCACTCATTCTTCTGGATCATGAAATATGGACTCAAACCTCTCCCCAGTGGATCATTAATACAGCACTGTGTCTGTGCTGCCAGCATTTGATTTCAACCCTAGTCTCTTTCAGAGAAAACAGGCTGGGGTTAATAGAATATAATCACAGTACAGGAGAATTTGTTCAGCTTGTTCTGCTTAGACTCCATGTTAGACCAAATGTTTGTTCTCTTTTCATGTTGTTTGAATGATCTGATCAGCCTATGTGCTTTTGTTTGTGTAAATGTGTATCAAACTAAAGAAATGGTCCCTTTTGCACAATTTCCTGGTTTCTAGCCCAGGTTTTCAGGCTTGCACAACTTTCTAAAACTCCTAAGTTTTTCACTAGCTGCAGGAAATCTCCCTGTGCAGTCAATCATATGACTCCTGCTCCCTGCCCTCCTTTGCTCTGAGAACACAATGAAGCCCCAAAGCTCAAAGATAGATTCTCATAGTCAGGTTGTATTTACATTTTAAATTGTTCGGAGCGCAGCTAGTCTCTGAGGCTGCCAGGAGTGTACACTGTTTAATCTAGAGACACCAGATAAATCACAGGCAGTCTGGACAACCACGACAAGCAGTTTTAGCAGGATCAAAATCAAATCTATCAAATGGACGGCTCAGGACTCGGAAATAAAAGCGTGCTTATGCTCCTGTAAAGGAAAAAGTCATATTGTTGCAGGATAAAGGGAAATTATTGAGAAGTCAGAAAGTGAGAGAAAAGACGACCTTATAAACAGGTTTTAGCTGGACGTCTGATGATAACTTTAATGTCTGCAGATCAGAAGTAGAGGAACTCAAGTATCAGTCAATCATAAGGTGAAGTTACATGTAGCTGCTAAAAGGTCCGTTTATCCAAAATATTTTTTAAAATTTTCTTACACCAAGTGATACAGTATCTAGACATGTTACCTACATTTTGTTTTTGTTTTGGTTTTGATATACGTATCCCTGAGATTTCTGTTGCCACCCCAAAGCAGTGGAAGTAAATGAAATTTCTTTTGTGGTGCTCACAGCATTGAGAAATGACACTCATCAATAGCTTTTTCAGAAACAATGTCCTGGCTACTGTGAGTAATCCACAGACAACGCTGTGAGCAATTGTCTGTGGAACTACCTTCTTTTTAAGGGCGCTTTCACCCCTGTAGTTCGATTCATTTGGTCCGGGTGAAGGGAGAAAATGATACTGTGTTGCATTTTACCTTTGGTCTGGTTCTTGTTCATATTGGCTTTTCACAAATAAACCAAGAGCTATCAACATGAAGTTATACAGACTGACAAGTAGCTCATTGATTGGACAGTTTTTGCGACTGTCATCCTGCATCATTAGGAGCCACATGGAAAAATTACCCTGACGGCCGACAGCAGCTCATGCAGCATTTTAATGCTTCTGTTGTATATATTTATGTTCTCTGGTGAACATAAAGACCTCATGAAGAAATAACTGATTATGTGCATCATTAGTATTATTAGACTGCAAATTGACCGCATGCCATGAATAATGACAAACAGGTTTTTTGTAATGGGGTGAGCTTGTCAGATGACTAGCACAATTATATTTAGTTCAAGTCAAGTTAGTTCAACAAATACCTGACAAATGTGCAGAATTGTTATAAAACTTCACAGAACACAGCACAGTCTTTTAAGAGGTTAATAAATGTGAAAGCAGCTACTCTGACTGGGTCAAACATGCTAGTGACATTGTGATTTATCTCACAATTAAACCACTCTGGAAACTATTCCTTTATTTAAATACCATCCTACATCTCTCTATCACTTCCAGCCAAAGAGAAAGCTTAAGTGAAGACAAATCCAGATACAAGTATTTCCTTTAATCAAAGAAAACCCGGAGTTTCTACAGGCTGGGACATGGAAAACTGTGATAATATATCAGTAACAATTTTGAATAACAGACCAGACCACCTGTTAGTGCTCAGTGAAACCAGGACCGCAGATGAGCTGCAAACTAACACAAGTGTTGCTTGGCGCTCCGACAATCTAATACAGAGCTTTATTTAGTCTGTTGCAGGTGGATTTGATGATAAGGTTTCTAAATCTAGTGTGTTGTTTGAGTTACTATAGAGATAAGTTGTCTTTGTGAATTTGAGTGGTTTGTTTCAGGAATAGCTTAAAGGCCTGTATACCTATCTACAGTATAGCATACTATTCTTGCCTGTAAATGTTGTATGACTTTATATAGTAGTGAATATATTGTGCTTACTTTACCTTTTTGTTGTCCCATTTTCTTCACAGTTTTGTTCTGCTGCAAGTAGCTGGCCACCTTTTTTATAATACTTAGCGGTATGTCATTTCTTGGGAGCAGTTTTTGTCTCCCGACAGACTCAAGCAAGGCATTTAATACACAGACTAGGAAAAAAAGCTACATGGATCACCGCAGACATCAGATTTATTACACTCTGAACCAATACAAATATGCTTAGGAAACCTAAAACATTTTCAGTTATAAGCACAAAAAAAGTAGATAAATAGTAGCTTGGATGATTCATATAGCATGTTTTTTTTTAACCTCCTTCGTGGACTTTGATGCTGCAAATAATCTTCAGACTTGAAACATCCTCTAGTTTTGCTGGTTGAAAGTCACCCAGGTTAACCCCTCAGAGCTCTACTGACTGAACTTTTATTTGACATCCACTGCTAAAACACTTGAAAGTGTTCAGTTCAAGGTTTACATTCAACTTAAAATTTGGATTCTGTGCCAATTTTCTGTCTTCAGTCCTCATATTCACCCCTCACTGACACAAATCCAGACTGCAGAGAGGATAATATAATTCAGTCATAGAAGAATAACACTTAAAGCTGAGACAGAGAAAAATCTTGCAAAATTTTCTGTCTTCATTACCTTTTATGCAACCAGAATCCTCTGGTTTTGAGTGACCGTGGTATGGGAAGTGATTTGGTGCAGCATCTTTGATACTGCAATAAGTTTTGTTTTTCTGGCTAGTTTCTGACAGCACAGAATGCAGAATAATCATCTTACATACTTAACTGCACAGTGTCTGATACTCCTTACTGCAGCGAAGTAGGTTGTGTATACAGATAAAAATGGGCAATCTGCATTTGTTGGTGTCATACATGTTAAAATAAGAGAATTTTTTATGTTGTGTTGGACTCGTCTATAGATTCTATAGATGAGTCCAATACAACAACAAGGTTTTGTATGAGAAATGTTATTATTTTAATTCAGCATAGCCAGCAGGAAGGGCCATGACCTCAACAGAAATTCTAACAAATTCTATACTAAAGATGTAAAATAACCAGAAAGTGATATATAATTATTTCATCAAATTGGTTTCAACACCAACAAAGGATTATTTTCATTTCCAATTAGTCTGTCAGTTATTTTCTCTATGTATCGTTTGGTCTATTAACTGTCAGAAAAATAGTGAAAAATGTCCATCACAGTTTCCTACAGCCCAATTTGCCAAACGTTAATTACTGCAAAATTCCTCTAAGTCATTTAAATTGAAGCCAGTGATAAATAATCTTTTCTTTTCTTGATTTATTTTTTTTATTTTTGGCTTCAAGATTAAAACTGTGCAGACATGAACAGCTTTCAATAGGAATCTAAACCAAGAGAAATGAGAGGAAATTATCAGCAGTACTCTGAAAAGAATCGACATCTAAAGCGATTGCTTGACTTTTCCCATTTCCTGTTGTTCCATCTGTGTCGTCATCATCATCATCAAAGAACTCAGTTAATGTCCCATATTTTCCATGACTGCAGCCCTCATCTCTGGGGATTATTTATTTTTCATGTGCTCCCATCACCTTCAAGCAAAGGAATCACATTATATCTTACATCACAATTTAAAAATTGGGCTTTTGATTTTATTAAAAACACTGATCTTTTTGTGTGTGAATGACTATCCATGTGGGGTTTTTAAGTTGAGTCTCTGCATGTGCCAAGGTGTTAATAGCATCAAGACTTCAGGAAAGGCTTCTTATTTATCTAACCTCTCTTTCCTGGCTGGCTTTGTTCTCTCTCTGACGTTGTGGTGATACTGAATAACCCAGGACCACCCGAGTCCTAACTCCCACTCGCAGGTGGGAAGCTAGTGTTTCAACTTAAGTTAAGTGATTATTGTGTCTCGAAACAACCCTGTCTACACACTAGCATGTCAAATAAAGCTCTGAAGAGGGTGAAAATAGCCAGCGATGTAGCAGTGCGGATCCTGAGGCCACAGCCGCCTGGCTACCCGCCTGCCGCTTGATGTTTAACAAGTCGGTCATTTAAACACCACTAATAAAACATCTCCTGCTGGGGGTATAGGCTCTTCATAAACCCTCACTTCACAATGCTGAGTGTACGTTTCCCTCTGCAGCCCTCTTCCCTCCCCTTCTTTTCCCCTGACCAGTGAAAATTCAAACAGGCACTTATGCAGGCGTCATGTTTGTAACTATAATTGGAGTGATAAAAGTGAAACAGCCACCACATTATAGCTGCTGTAACTCATGTCCAGACTTGAGTAACATATAGGAGGATTTACATGCTGTGTGTGTGTGTGTATAAGAGTTCTGTTCTAGTGTGGCGAGGTAAAGAAAGCATTTATTAGCTCATTTTCTTCATCATTAATGGAAGCCTCGTGTTTATACTGTAAAGAGAGAGAAAATATGTTGGATTTAAAGGAATAGTTCGACGTTTGGGAAATATGCTTGTTAGCTTTCTTGCTGAGAGTTAGATGAGAAGATTGATACCATTCCTATCAGATATGTCCATTAAATATAAAGCTGCAGCTTAGCTTAGCATAAAGACTGGAAACAAGGAGAAACTGCTAGCCCAACTGTGTCCTAACAAAATTCACCTACCAGCAATTTTTAAAGCTCACTAATTAACACATTATTATATCTTGTTTATTGAAACACATGATTAGAACAGGAATTTCTCTCACAGGATCAAAGAAGATTAAGATGTAAAAATGACAAGTTGTGGTTTTACTGAGGACATGTGCTGGACTATTTTTTGGCCAGACACAGTAACTTGTTTTGTCTTAACAGTGAGGTTGCCAGGCAACCAGTGGAGACTCGAAGAAGTCCATGAGCCCAGATCTGCTGTAGCTTGATATTTAACTGCCAGACATGAGTGTTATTTATAAGCGTATTTCCCAAAATGTCAAAAATTCTAATTTATTTAATCTAAATTTAGTTCGACATTTTGGGAAATACATTTATTCACTTAAATGTCCTTTTTAATATACATGAATCGGAGAGAGACCCCTACCATCATTTCTAATTACATTTTTTCAGTCTTTTGTTTTATTCAGGCTGAATGAAAAGAAAGTAGAAACACTGTTGCCTGATGCCATATTGTTTTTGAATACATGTAGGCTTTGCAGTCTCCAAGAAACCACATAAAATAATCTGATTCAACAGACATCTGACTTTAGACAAGTAATGGATAATGATGTAACTACCATAAATGAATGGTTATTCAGGTAGTTCAATGAAGACCGATGATGTGCAAAAGGTCACTTTGGTAGTAAGATACAGTAAATGTTCCTGTTGGTGCTTGTTCTCACCCACAGCACTGAATTGTAGCTTATCCAGTTAGTATCACTTTGGTTTACTTAAAGTCCTAAACCGTGGCTGAATAATTGGATTTTAGGTAGTTTGTCTGTTAATTGTTTTTGTCCTGTATTCCAGTTTTTAATTTTAGCAGCACTCTGACACGTTCACACTGCCGAGTATTGAATTTGAACCTGAATTGATAACATTACATAGAAAAAATAGGATAATATCTATGTAGTTTATATCTCACACTGGATTATAGTGCAGTCAGTGTTATTTTCATTTTTCCCAGAGCTGTCACACAAGTCAAACATGAGAAAAGTAAAAGTAATCAAACAGATTTGGCAGAAGACTTATGACATTCTTGTGAGTTTCTGGGGTCCCGACCTCATGGGGTCGAACTCCTCGAGGGACAGCAGTTTGTACTTATTCGGGGCGGTGAGGGAGCTTTCTCCTTTATCACTTTCAGCCTGTAATATCTATTTAACCCTACTGAGGCTCCAAAAGCTAAACTACGGAGGGTGATTTGAGTGTAATTCTGTGTAAATTACATAAATGTGTGAGATTTGAAAAATGCTGCATTATGTCATCATCCTGGGTACAGACTTCATGCAAATTTGCTTAAATGGAGCAAGGGATTTATGTTTGGATTTGTGGCGTTTATAAGTTACCCACACTCCGGGACCTCTTGTATGTCATCTGGAAAACAAACATAACTTAACATGGAGTTATCTAAGTAAAAATAAATTAATATCAGACCAACTGGTCCAAAGCTTCATTTAGGTTTTTGTTGTAAATGATAAGTTGGTTAGAAAGTTTGTTCAGTTTTTCTTCAGTTCAGATGCCAAGTTCTTCAGTCATTTCAAACCTCTTTGGACAAAAGCTGGATTCCAATCCTGGACTGCAGGACTCAATAATCAGCTGATGCATCTAGTCATGGGAAGCTCAGTTTTCATTAAAGAAAGACAGAAACCAAATCTGAATATGGATGTATTACAATCCAACTTATCTTTTCATATGTCATAACATAATTAGGTCCTAAAGTTAATAGTGTTTACGGTGCAGGAAGCAGTTTTAAAGGATTTTAAAGAATCATCCAGATGTGATCTTAAAAATATAAGATAAAAACTTAAATAAATAGGGGTTTGTAAAATGCAGAAGAACCTGGGTACAGAGAGTGATTTTTATTTATTTATTTTTTTAAAACATATGTGGGTATTTCAAAATGGCTATCGTGTTGCATTGCAGTCTGACGCCCCCATCTGCTTCTGGACCCCTACCATCATATAGCCAGATGCAGCTGCATCCTCTCTCGCTTACACACACACACACACACACACACACACACACTCTCTCTCTGTCTGACCAGCTGTCACCAGAAGTGAAGGTATCTCGTTACCCTTCAAGTATTTGGCTCTTACTTCGAAATCATGAATGTATAATGATAATAGATGTAGCTCCATTGTTCATAAAACTATTAAAATACATCAGTGAGACACACTGTTGGACACAACTGGATGACATGTTCTTTCGTCATGATGAATAGTTTAT
Source organism: Siniperca chuatsi (assembly GCF_020085105.1). Taxonomy (NCBI): domain Eukaryota; kingdom Metazoa; phylum Chordata; class Actinopteri; order Centrarchiformes; family Sinipercidae; genus Siniperca; species Siniperca chuatsi. The sequence continues at coordinate 26,369,076 of NC_058046.1, read as the reverse complement.
TTTGATTCAACCCCACATACACCATCCTGGTGCGGTTAATACTAAAAGTATGGCCCCTTTACACTTTTGTCCAACCAATATTCGCTCCGTTTCCCATTCACTTCTATTGAAGCCCATACGAATTCAAGCATGCGGTTCCTATTCCGCTTCGATCTCCAGCCAAGTTCACCTTTGTTCAACTTTGAGCTCAGTCGGTCAATAGAAACACTGCTGCATTCTCATACTGTTTACAATTTGTGATTGCTCTGATCACTATTTATTTATTTATTTATTACCCGTATCAGAAAAGTGACATCATGTCCTTTTTCAGGGCAGTGGTGCGGGGCAATTTCATAGGATGGAAATGTAATGTGACTGTACCTTTAAAAGTGTATTAATCCATAGCTGAAAATAGTCCCCAACAAATGCACTATTTACTCCTGTTTTGAGTAATGTTTGGTAAAAAGTAAAATGCCCAGCTGTTTTAGGAAATGATTTACCATTTTTTAACGAATAAAATTATATATTCGTGACCTGTTACTAAAGATTTAGGTCATCAGTAGGAAGAGAGTGTCACAGACAGGGTAGGGAGAGAGATAGTCACATTGTTGGCTTTGCTCATTTCACAGGATTTGTTGACAATACCAAACAGAGAATAACACCGGCCTCATCCTGTTAAAAAGAATAGTACTGTGTGAGTTTGTAAAAGTGGCTGTCTCAGTCCCTGTTAATGATCCTCTATATCTCTTCTGATCAATATGTGAATGTGAAACCTAACTTGCAGTGCCTGCCACATCCTCAATCTCTCTGTCTGTCTGATGGATGCAGGCAGTGGATCTCTCATGGAGGTGGCTCCATGCGGGCGTGCAGCTGCTGGTAGACTGACGTTAAAAGTTGAAAGAATCACGGCCTGCAGGAGAAGAAGCTACAGCATGCTTCTTTACTGTTCAGAGAAGAAGCCTCGTTTGTGGCCTATAAAGGGTAAATAAAAAAAGAGAGGCAGAGGCTCCATGCAGACATTTTGATTTCAGTCTGTCAAATTCAACTGAGGGGACAAAATTCCAGCAGGCTTTACCGCTGCCCTTCTGTCTCCAAACACAGAATGATATGTAGCCTAATACCTGCATTCACTGCATTCTCAAATTTCCTGCTCCAAAGTCAACTTGTCCGCTTATTACATTTGCTATAACTTCTTATTTCTAACATGGGGTTGTCGGCTCATTCTAATACAATGTGATAAATGACTGCTGTTGGGTAAAATCTCATCATGACGTCAGCAGTTATTTGTTGTGCTAATCTATATGTCAGTAAGTATTTTTACAAGAATGGATTAAATTAGCTTTCATATCATGTAGAATCAATGTGAGAGTGAATGGTTGTCTGTCCTTGTCTGTGTCTGTGTTAGCCCTGCGACGAGTTGGCCACTGTCCAGGGTGTACCCTGCCTAAGGCCCAAAGTCACTGGGATAGGCTCCAGTCACCCGCGACCCCTAACGGGACCAAGCGGTAGAAAATGGATGGATGGATGGATGGATCATGTAGAATCAAACCCATTTTTGGTATCTCCGGCCAAAAGAGATGATTCATGTATGAGTACAGTTAAAGCAGCTGAGTGCCTTAACGCAAATGTTTTAATTTACATAATTTTATTACTTCATGAAATTTTACTGTCTTGACCCAAGTCTAAATGACTGAAACAGTAAAAATGACAGCATGTATTATAATACCACAATCTAAGTCATGAAATATAAAGGAAGTCTTCTGCCCTCACTATGTGTGTTGGTGCACAGCTATGAAGTGAGCAAATAATTGGGGAAACGATAAAAACAGTATTGGACAACAAATTCAGTGATAGTGATTTCCAAGGGAACAAAAGGGACTGGAGGACACTGATTGATTTCAATGGTAGTGATTACAATTCAGAAAAAGATGAGATACCATAAACAATAGTTAGACTGAAGGTACTATAAAAACAAACAAGCACAGTAACAAGAAAATTGGATTGACAAAAGTATACATAGACTAGCAGTCAAAATGAGTTCCGTTGTCCTTCATGCCAGAAGAAACAAACGTATGATCAACATTAAGTCGCTGTATGAACTACAACACAGTAATTCATCTAGTAAACATACACAGAGTCCACAGGAGTAAAAATAAAGAGAGTAAAATAGGGCTGCAACTAACAATTATTTTCATCATTAATTAATCTGCAGATTGTTTGGTCTATAAAATGTGAGAAAATAGTGAAAAATGTCTGTCAAAATTTCCTAAACTGCAAGGTGATGTCATTAAATGTCTTGTTTTGTTCAACCATAAGTCCAAAACACACAAAGATATTTAGTTTAATAACACATAAGACAAAGAAAAGCGGCAAATACTCACAAATGAGAAGCTGAAACCAGGGAATCTTTTTTTGCTTGAAAAATGGCTTGAACTAATCGTTCAGATTATCAAAAAAGTTGCTGATTATTTTTCTGTCCACGACTAATCAATTATTTCAGCTCTAGAGTTAAACGTGACTTCATCTTTAGACAAACCTCACCACTATTCATTGACTTGTTCCATTAAAAGAGTACTCCACAGATTTGTCAAAACTTGGCATCTACGTTACCCACAATGCAACGTGACTGCTGACAGTTCGGTCAGAGATTCGGGTGTTATGCCGAGTAGCGGCTAATGTAGCCTTAAGTTGTTAGCCTCAAGCAGAGATCAGGAGCTGGCTACAGAGGTCTGGTAAGCACATTTCTTTTGTAACTCCACACCCCCAGATTTTGTTTCTTTTTCAAAACTGTAGTCTTCAGCCCCAACTGATGCTGATTCAAGTGATATCACTTGAGGCAATTTATCAGATTTTGCACAGCTCCCTCTGGAGCCACAAAAGGATGTATACAACTTTTTTCACATATGCAGCAGTACTCCCCAAGATCTGTAAACAGACTTTGTAAAATCAGTTCTCCTTTAACTAACACTGCTAAAACATTTTGTCTTGGTGATGACGGTTACTTGGTCACAGCTGCATGATGGTGTCATTTTGTAAGCTTGGAGAATACCATCTAGGACACAATTCCACAAACAATCCTCAGCGTTGAAGGTAAAGTTCAATCCATTAATTTGCAGAAAAACCACAAGATTAAGCTGCTTGCTAAAACGAGAGAGCTTTCCCTTTGTGTGCCAAGAAACCACTTACTGGAGCTTAAAGGTAGTTGTGGCCTGCTGAGAATCCTGGACCAGTCCGAGGCTCTGCTCAGAGGTTCCTTCGGCTTTAAAGGAGCAAGAAGTTGGCCGGTTGAAATTTGAGAATGGTACAACACTTAATCTAGTTTTCCTCTCTAGTGTCCTACAACAGGACAGTATAGGTACTGTCAGCGGTGCTTGAGGTGTTCTCACATCAAAGTGTGAGCTACGTTTTGTATTTTGGTGCCACAGTGTCTGAATGCTACTGTGTGTGTGTGTGTGTGTGCGTGCTTTGTTTTCCTTGTAATTTACCATAAATCTAAAGCCAATGGCGTTCTCATAGCTGCTCAGATTGCAATCACTGCATGGCTCACATGGTGAGGGCATTACTGTGAAATGCTCATGTTTCAAGGGCAACACACCAGATTACAAGAACCCAAATATGTTGTGCTGATGTAAAAGAACAGCATTATATGAATGATTACCCGCACCATTATCGGCAGCAATTTCATGTACTTTAGGTAGTGCATTATGTTTTTGTACTCATTTTTATCTGTGGAGTTGAATTGGGAAACCACTCAATTTGGCTGCTCCAGGGACCCATACTCGACACTGCGCTTTTGTTTTCATCGTGAGAACATTGTTGAAAAATCTCATGTAGAAAAAAACTAAACAACCAATGCCAGTAATATGTTATTTCAAGTATTAGGAGTTTAGGATTAGGAGGGGGTGAAGTTGTGTAGAATAAGTAGAACACATTTTAAAGATGCTACATGCATAAAAGACAATTATCTCATGAAGTCAAATAGTTGAACTGTTACTTATGACTAAAAACTATAATCAGTAGAGCTCTCACAGATTTTCTTTTGGTCTCCCTGACTTAGAGGTCACAGGTTAGTTCAGCCAGTCATCATGAGGATCCTTGTTATGGAGCTTCTAGCTCTCTATGTGCCTTTTTTTTCTCTCCAAAATTTGATGTAACTGCATGAGAAACTGATGCAACAGAAGAGTTTTGGAGTTGAACCTTGTGTTTGTCCCTGCTGTAGCCTAAGTTCTCCCTAAACAGGCCCCTCCACTAATTTGATCCAAGCAGGAGAGAAAAGCAGACACAAATCTGCCTGTTAAAGTTGAACTGAGAAATGTTCACTGTAACTTTATAGGCACAATTGTTTTTACACGTTTTTTAATGGAATCCAATTACTGGAATATCTCGCCTTAAAAAGCTGTGCTTGACTTTCTAGACAAGAAATATTAAATATTAAAACTGACATTTGTTTTTTATGGACGTAGCATGACATTATTAGAAAATATAGAACAAGCTATCTCCCTACATTTCTGTGTGGGGGGAAAAAAGAAATAAAAGTAATTTACATGTGTGCATGGTTTAGGTTTGGAATTTTCCTTGCTATTACGGTGACAGCGACACATTTATCTTGGAATAGTTTCATGTTGACCGAAATGTGCCTATCTGAACATCGAAACCAGGCTCTGGAATCGATGCCAGAAGTTCCCTCGCAAATGAGTCCCATATGGTTTCAACCAAAACAACTCCTTGGCCTTGTCTGAATTTATACAAAACTGCTGTATCTTTGTGGACTACACAGTAGTTTGACTACATGCTTGTTTAAATGTGTTTGTCTTAGAGTTAACACGCCTCAGAAAAGTCATCTTTCAGTAAATATCATTATATGCAATACGTTTCCTCAGTAATTCTTTAAGTCATATTCTCCATGGAGTCTGGCAGTCTGACTTTGTGCTATATGTTTACCTTGGTTCCCCATCAGAGTTACAGATTGTACAATGATGTCACTTTAAGACAAAGGAAGGTAGCAGTGTTCATATCAACACTGCGTAAATAGTGGCAACTTGCTTTGGTATATGGAGTTATCATGTGGTTTACCAAACACTAATTTAGATGTTCTGTTGCAGCAACTTATCCCATCTCAAAAAATGATAATTGACTCAGTTAACTTTTTCGGGCTCATGTTTTATGCATCAGTGCTTGCTGCCTGTCTGCTTTTGTCATTGATACTGAGCATGGCCTGCTGTGCTCTGCCTGGAATGGCAAGAAGGCTTGAGTTTCTTTCTAGCACATCCCCAGTCCATTACCCAGAGGGCTGTGCAGCTCACTCCATGGCCTTAACAAGACCTTGAAGGTCCTTCATTGGTTTGTGTATGTTTGTGCACTGGCTGTTGTGTATGATCTATTCCAACATATTGTAATAATTTGTAACCAGTTACAACATCAATTTCTCACCAAAATATATATTTTCTGTCAGCGTGTAATGGTTCCACAAATCCGGAGATACCAGCAAGTCATTTATTTTTTTCCAATTGTATCTATTTATCCTTGTTTTGGTTTGTTTGTTTGTGTGTGTGTGTGTGTGTGTGTGTGTGTGTGTGTATGCGGCAGTGGAAGAAAAAGTATTTAGATCTTTTACTTAAAAGTAGCGATACCGTGGTGTAAAAATACTCAAGTACAAGCAAAATTTTACAGTAAAAATCAGATTTTGAAGTAAAAATAAGTATTTTCAGCAAAATGTACTTAAAATATCAATATTGAGAATGAATGGCCCCTGTGAGTGTTATATTTTTGAATATTATGCCATTGGATTACTATTACCGATGCATTAACATGTAAGCCGCATTTTAATGTTGTAGCTGGTCAATGTGGAGATACTTTGAACTAATTTATATACTGGGTAAGTGAAGCAGTACATCATATTCAAAAGATATATATTGTATATAAACCCTTTTATAGTAACTAGTAACTGTAGCTTCAAAATAAATGTACTGGAGTAAAAAGTACAATATTTCCCTCTGAAATGCAGTGCTTTTGAAGTATAAATTAGCAGAAAATGTAAATCAAGTAAAGTATAAGTACTTCAAAATTGCACTTCAGTACAGTACTTGAGTAAATGTACTTAGTTACTTTCCACCACTGGTACATGTTGCCAAACAGCTTATCTATATAATTGAGCATATACATACAAGTGTGTATAATAAGGGTGCGCGGGCATGCCAGCCCTGGTAAAATTAGAACGTCATATTGAGTGTTGACAGAAATGCTGAGAGCAGGGCAGCACTGCAGGAATTTTGGAAATGACATGGCCTATCTGTCATGAGGTGCAGCTGCTCCTGTCGGGTAGGGGAGGGGGTGGGTGGGGAAACTGGAGGATGTGTAAATCAGGTCTTGCTTGTCCCCAAACTCCGACCGGAGACTTGAGTGAAGCCTGATGGAAAAATCAGGCCACTTAGAAGGAATCCTTTGGACTCTCAAGGCCTCACTCTGAAGAGTTTGTCCTCTTGATGCCCTAAACATGTACAACTATAAAAATGAACATGAAGCTGGAATGAATTTGAGGCTGAAGGCAGCATTACAATCAAGAGAAATGGCATCATGGTGTGGAAAATTGATTACTGTTTTTGTAGATTTTTGTTCATTTGAGTGTGATGATGATTAACATCTGTAGCTGAACAATTTGAAATACTCTCTTCTTAATATTGTTTCTTTTCCAAGGTGCCTGCATGGAAAAAACATTTCGGAACTTGTACTCTGTAGATTTTAACTACCAAATGTTCTTTATGCCTAATTCTACTTTGATGTGAAAATGCAAATGTGCACACACACACAAACACTTCCTTAACGCACACCATGTGGAGACCATGTTATCTCAAGTTCAAAGCATAGCCCGGTTGTCTTTCTTCCTCTGTGAAGAGGCCTACTCAACCCTAGGAAATGCTTTAATGATAAGACCTGAGTGTGCTGGATAGTTTGATATCAAAGATTCAAAGACCAGACGTTGACCTTTTCTGTGTGAGGAGAAAACATCTGTGCTGTTTAGCCGAAGTAAAGTGACAATCTTTTTAAAGTTCATGCTAGTCACCAGCCAAGTTTTTGGCTTGTAGAATATTTGAGATGGATTCATCTTCCAAACAATATTTACTAAAAAATAACATGTAGCCAAAACATGCTGGAAATTGATTTTGATGGTGAAATTCTGCCCACTTGCAAGCTGGTGGACCAAAGAGTTAGTTACATATGCTGTAAGCATGCATTCATCAAATCAAATCAAAGCCAAACACCATGAACTCCATCTAAATATGGTGCTCTGTCTGCTGTCCATGGAGAGAGAATTGTCACCACTTCAACAGGTGAGAAAGACATAAACAAGAATAGTGACATTTACCACCTAGTTTTTTTTGTTTAGAGCCTGTTTCATCAAGAAGATTACACTAATTACAAAAAAAAAACATTATCAGAGTCTGCAACACAACAAAAACTGTTGCCACATGCCAGATTAGTCAAAACATGTTTGAGGTTTGAGGTTGAAGGGATTTCAGACGTTACATTACAACACCTCCTAGAAAGAACATTTGATGCCACTTACAGATAATATCACTTTAGGTTTTTTATTGTGTGTTTGTGGGTTGAGCTGCGCTGACAGACAAGAAAAGCATTTATGCTAATTGTGATCAACTTGACAGGAGAGTGGAGGAGTTGAAAAGACAACGAGAACATGCACAGACAGATAGATACTGTGCCTTGTGATGTCATTTTACTCTTTATGTAAGGTACCGTTGATTGAACCATAAATTGTTAAGTGTGTTGCTGCACCAATGTCACCGAGACACATTTCTGTAGGCCTGCATTTGTTGTACTTGTCAAGTTGATGGATTGATCTGACTGGAAGATATCAAACTACTCAAAATTATAATCTCAGATTAGAGTGTGGGAATTAACGTTTGAGTTTGAAGGACAGCAGCAACGACTCTTATATTTATGTAAAACTGCTTAATTTCTTGTCAAAATGTTTATCCAGCTCTGCAGTTCCTCTCAGCACTGTGGAACTGTATGTCCTTAAGCTTATCTTTTTGGTTTAAAGGTGCACAACTTTACTGAGTTGGTTCAGTCTCATTGCTTTCATCAACCTTGTTCCACTAGTAGCTGGCCAGTGTTTTCAGTGAAAAAGCTCTGACAAACCCACTGTATGCTACCTACCCAGCACCAAACAGCACAAAGACAAAGTTAACGACTAACTGGTGAGCATAGTGAAGCATTTAGCAGCTAAAGAGCCAGATAATTCCTTTTGTGAGTTGGAGACTAAAACAGAGCCAAAAGGAGAGTGAATGTAACAACTTAATTTCGTAAGGTGGCCAGAAACACAACTAAATGAAAATGTTTCGCCATTTTTGCTGGATGTGTAAGTAGCAGCTTGTTCGGCTGCCCCCAAGTGGCCCCCAAGTGGCCAAAAAAAAGATTTGAAAATTGATGAAAAAAGTCACAAAAATCATAAATGACACCATTATAAGTTTGTAAGGCTACTTTTATCAGCTTCTGTAATGGCAAACAAACATCAAATTAACACTGGTGCTACGTATGGCATGAAAGACAAACTGGTGTCAACGCCTTTGTCAGGGTATCATTGAAAAAACACACCGACAAATGCCAGGTTTGTTTGGAACATTGGCAATAACTTTAATAGCTGAGAGAGCAGCTGTATTTCTACCCTTTTCTAAATTTACCAGCTTGGCTTTAGAGTGCCTGATATTTTTGAACCCATAGGTCAGTCTAGGCATCTAATAAATGGCTCTGCCCTCTTATTCTTAGAGTTATTATGAGGTCTTCTACTACAATCTAAATGTGCATGGTTAGCCTTGCTGCTGTGGTATCAAGAGACCTACTTTTTTAATCCTTGAGTTCTAACTCCAGGCTTATCATCAGTGCTCCTGAGTCTTCTCAGGAATATGTCTGCAGGAGGCAGATAAAAGAAATCCTCAGGGGTCTTCAAGTTGACATTATCCAGCCATCTGAGCAGGGACTTTCAGATATTTCAGTGTTGACTGATAAATCAGGCTCTGGTGTTCTCCTTTATCTTCATTTCGGGGCAGACAGATTGCGACAGAAAGTATGTCTGGACAGGGAAGGCCAGAAGAAGGAGCAGATTGTTCGGCTGCCGTCGCAGATGGATCAGAGGTCTGCTGTGTGCTGGATGGATGAGTGTGTTCGCTGTGTGTTTGCACTGTCTATATGGACCCAGACTACCAGACTCCATACATAGAGACAGCCAGGGTGCACAGCTGGGTCCAGGAAATGACCGCGATTATGCCAAATGTCCCCTTTGCCTCAGTGTCCCTCGTGGTGATGGATATGGTATGTAATAGAGTGGAGATGTGATTTCATTGAGTCTGCTCTCAGGCATAAGCCTTTGCTGTCCCATACGTCTCCATTGTAAAATCTCTGAAACTAGACAGAAAGTTCTTTGCTATCTGTCTATATGCGTATTCTTGACCGACATAAACATATGCTCACGAATTTTAGTTTGTACAAATGAGTGAACATCTTCCTACGAAACATTTCCAGTTAGCTTTGGAAAGGTGACTGAGTTAGCAGGCACCCAAGGGTCATAAAAGGCGTCTCGAGCAAGCCACTGCACATCTGCACTCACATTCCTACCAGCTCACAGGACGACCAGAGGCTAACAGTGTGAGGTAACAGAAAATGGCAGCACACAAGGTCGTAAACTTTTGGACAGCACAGCGGGTCACACCTGCCCTTTAACACAAAGAGACACAGGGAGGAATCATGGGTGTACACCTGGATTGGAAAGTGCAGCAACAAAACCAAGCAGCCAAAGAGGGCAACTTCACAGCATTGATTGAAACTGACTGAGCTTTGTCTTTTGGAAACTGAAGCTCTGACATTATTTCCTTCCTGATATTAATATGCAGCCCTCTGGTGAAATGGCTTTTAACTATATTAAATTCATTACTTCGTAAAAGCTGACGATTCTGAAATATTTTGTACATGTGGTGCATACTGATGCCCTCTCTTTTGCCCTCTCTTCTCCAGTTTCAGATAACGAGCCAGGACAGTTCTCCTTCACCATTTCCAACTTTCTGAGGAAGACTAAACACATTCCACTGGACCATATTACTTCTAATTTAGCTTTTATGTGGTGTTTGATTTACTTTTAATAGTCTTAATGGTTATTTTAAGAGTTCACTGACTTCATTTTAAGACATGGTATTTTTTGCCCCCCAGACACGGATAACAGTTGACTCTGTGTGCATAAAAGGTGTATTGACTCCTTAATCAAACAAGCCTGGATTTACTAAGGCTGAATAATCAAATCATTAGAAACACTTGAAATAACTAAAAAGCTCTCATATCTCCACCAAGGCTGTAAATGTTTTTTATTAATAGAAATTTGCATTCAAATGAACATAGTATTAGACAACCATGCTGACTGGCTAATGGTGGCCAGGATTTTGGAGAATACATTACAGGAATAGACTTTAAAGTAAATTGTGCAAAATTCAGACCACTGAGTTATGGCATATCAATCATGCTATCAGAATTAATGGGGTTGCTCAGAGTTGTTTCTGTGTTATGGAAATTTTTGTTGCAATTATATAAAACAGGCCACACCTACAATATTTCTACAATTACAGGAAAATGGTTTGGGTTATTAACAAAAAACAAATGAACAACCTTTTCAAGCGTTTCCAAATATGTAATGTATGTAAGTCATTTTGGTCGCAAATGGGCATGGTCTACCTAAGTCAAGTCAGTTTTATTTATATAGCCTAATATCACAAATCACAATTTGCCTCAAGTGACTTTACAATCTGTACAGCATATGACACCCTGTGTCCTTAGACCCTCGATTCGAATGAGGGAAAACTCCCCCCAAAAACCCTTTTAACAGGGAAAAAATGGAAGAAACCTCAGGAAGAGCAACAGAGGAGAGATCCCTGTCCCAGGACGGACAGACATGCAATAGATGTTGTGTGTACAGAATAGATTCACAGAAGAAAATCATAGTGTGTGCGTGTATACAATTATGAGGGCAAAATGTAGATTGTAAAACATAAGTGGTGAGGATGGATCCCGGAGGACAACTGAGCAGCCTCAGGTGTCGGCCACTAAATAGGATCTGAGACAACACCAATCACTCGGAGAGGAAAAACAAACAAACACACAGAGGGAATCAAAGAATCGAATACTTTTTTTTTCTTTTCTTTTTTTTTTTTACTTCTACATGTCATGCAAAAACTTCTTTGGACCCTGGTTGAAGTTTCCACTAAATGTAATTGAAATCTGTTAAGTGGTTGTGGAGTTATCCTGCTAACAAACAAACAGCAAAAATACACACAACCTCCTTGGTGTAGGTAGTAAAGCACACAGAAACTGCAATCAGACACAGGCTTGAGAAATGGTGATTGGAGCTAAGTAACTATGATATTTGGGTGACTTGGCCAATAAATATTTGTAATACCTAAGCTTCAAGCATCACTATCCTGAGCTTCCCCTTCCTGCGGATCAGTGTTAAATTAGCTGTGAATTCCACTTGACTTATTACTTGTTTATACAGCATAAACCAAACAAACAAACCATTGTAGCAACAATTCTAATGAGAATCTCAAAGCGATCCAATATGGGATATGAAGTCATTAGTTTTCTTGGCCTACAGATGTTTTGTAGAAAATGCATAATGAGCCACATGTTATGTTTACGTTAACAGTATCTTTGTAATGCAGCATTACAGAGTCAATTTCTAAGACGTTGCAAAGGGACTCTGTCTTAAGAAAAAGTTTCCTTTTGGTAGTTTTGATTTGGGAATTTTTGTTTGACATCAGTGTGATGATGTTCCAGCAATGCCAGTGGCCACTGACTGACACTTTTTAGACTGGATGCCTAATTCTTTCTAGTAATTACTGTATGCTGTGTTATTTGTTTGTTAGCAGTTGCTGGGAGCTGCTGAGAAATGAGGCCGCTGGCCGGGTTAATTTGTCAGTTGCTCCTTTTGATTTGAGTTGAACACCACATCATACAACACAGTTATGGAGTGAGAGCTTTTCCTCCTGGGAGTTAATGGATGTACGAGAATAATGTCATCCTGTGTGTGTGTGAGAGTGTGTGCTTGTGTGTCTGTGTAAACTCCTCTGCACACTACACACTTACACAAAAACTTTCAAGGTGAGAGTATTACAGATTTTGTTGATCCATGTTATATAAGAGTGCGACCTGTGTACAGTCCAGCTCTAACGATGCACACAGAGCTACACACTTGGAAGAATTCAATTGTGTCAATGGTGTCGTAACCTTGATGTAAACTCAGTGGAGGAAGAACTCAGACCGATTTATTTTGCTCCTACCTGACACTGCTGAATTAGCTCAGCGCCCTGATGGATTACCTGCGGCTGACCCGGGGTGTTAGTTGTGATGAATCTGTCCAAAACCATCTGGGGCCCCTCTAGAGTTATTGCCTGGCTGTTATCAGCTGAAAGCAGACACTGATGGGGTATGTTGTGGCAAAACATCAGCACCAAGTTGGCTTTTGTTTAACATTTGCAAGTTTAGATTCTTACTCAGGAGGAAAATGTTGGAAAGCTTTTTACACAGAAAGATAAAACTATGAGTGAGCCCTTAGAGCATAAACATGTGAAAGTCAGTCAGGGTCACCATGAAGTACTGCTTTTGAATTCACCTTATCTTGGATAATTTTTGTCCTGATTGCACAACGAACTTGTCTTTTGTGAAATGACTTAATGAGGTAATCTCAGACACTGGAAATCCCAGACCATGACACACATGCAAGTGGACCAAACGCATCAATATTAAAACCTCTGTTTTCCATTACATTTTGTGGAAGGAATTTTACATGATGTCTTTTTTTTTTTTAAAAGAAGCAATATCAGAATATCCTGCCCTCAAAATTCTCATGGCGAGATGTAGTTCTCTTTTTTTTGCTTTTCTAATCGACAGACTACTACTACTACTAATGAGATTTACATTCTTCAGAGAGAAAGACCTCAAATTGTAAGGTTTGCCAAAGTAATGACTTGATAACATGTCATTATTTTCAATAGGCCAGGTAACAAATTCATTCAATTCAAATAGTGTCAATCTGTTACAAGTTTCACAGCATTTTAAGTCAGTAAATATACATATATTTTGGTCTGCAATCCCCAACAAGAAAAAATGATCTTCTAGCTAAATTAACCTTCTCTGGGACTGGTGTTATGATGTGGTTGCTAACTTAATATTCTCGCGAGACCTGATGCTGCAGTTTATTATCATTTCCCACAATGGCAGACAGCTAATTGTTCACATTCAGAAATTCTTTGGAGAAATGCTTTTTTGCTGACCAGCTATGTCTGGCACATTTTAAAATTCAACATCACTTGTGTCTTCAGGCCAAAAGAGGCTTCTCTGCTTGACAGATTCAGTTAAGATGTTAGACCTGTCAATATATGTCTGTACAAGCTGTTTCAGAATCAGAAATATGAACCCTAAGTGAACACTAACTCGTATTGGAGATTCTGGCTCAGATCAACTCTTTGCCTTTTGGTTCAGTGAAGTGTATTCTTAATCCTGCTCTCCTCCCTCAGCTCTTGCCTGCACATTTGTCAGTCATCTTGATGTGCTGTCTTCATTGAAACACCATCTAGCTTGAGGCCAAAGGAAGCTGAAGGCAGGGAATCTACAGTTCAAAAAGCAATCCTAGTGTTCAGGTCGTGTCTTCGCATGTTTGGCTTGGCATTCATGTTTTACTGCTTTCTGATGTTGTTGTTGCTATGACTTTCCTTCAGATAGCCACAGCTCAGTTAGCTCAGCAGTGACCATGCTCACGGAAAAAGCTATGCAACCAAAAGTGTATTGATCATCCTTTAAAAGCCCGCTTTAAGGGGAGTGAGGCATGTAGAAACAAGATTACAGACAGGCAGAGTTTTATTATCTAGAAGATATCCTGTATCATGTTTATCTTTTAAAAATGTTTATATATTGCACTTTTATAACAGTACATGCATGTGGTTTAACAGTAACTGGAGCTTGCATACAGTAAAAAAAAAAGAAGGAAAATGCTACACTACGCACATACATTCAGTACACTAACAGTACTATGCTATATTAGAATAGAAAAACTGCCCCTAAGGAAGGGACTCCATCTTTTAAAAGTGAATACAATCAACATTAAAACACTAAAACCTTCAAATGTATGTATTTGAAAAACGTTTTCTAAAAGCTGGCACTCCAAAATGGCGCCTGTGTTTCTTAAAAGTATGCAACATGTGGATTGGTCACATCATTGTTATCTACAGTAATCCCCTCGGAGTCAAGAGTTCACGGAGGATTGATGCATCTCCGATGCTATGTGAGACATGTGCTTTTTATTTGGTCACCAGGCAGCCGCACTGCCTTATCAGCATAGCAGAACCAGCTGGGAATTCACTTCTGCACTACTTTGTTGGGGACATTGGCAAGTAATGGTTGAAATGTTCTGACTTTTAAAACACTTCCAGCTTAAGTTTCATTTACTTATCTTGATCCTATTTTCAGTAGTTCTCAAGCTCACAATGGGTTTTTCCTTTTATAGCCAAATTTCCACCCAGAATTCCAAAACAAAACTACCTCAGAAAGTTTTTTCTTTTTCCACTGAAGGAACCAGGAGGCCATGGCTTTCAATGGGCCATAAACTACTACCAGAGAAATGGATATTGCTTATTGTTCAAATGCAAGCTTTGTGTGAATCTTTCACATCCACTGTTTTTAAATGTTGGGAACCCAAAAACAAGGAACAAAGGAAAATCGATGTATAAAAATGGACAATTTAATACAAGTTCCAGTTTCTATAAACACACACACACACACAATAAAAACTTTTTCCAACAACTTTACCAAAATAACTTATTATAAATCAGGAAATATCCAAAGACTATGGTCCAGATTTCAGGGCCAACTTTCATTTTTTGGTATTCGGTACCACAGACACAATTTTGGTAAGTATTAAGAGTTCAGTACCCAGCAAGTGCCTTGTCTGTGTTTTCACTGTGGTGGGTGGGGTGATGTCTGAAATGATCACACTTATCCCATTAGTTTCTCTTAATTTGATTTAATCTGCATGATGCCTGAGGTATCAAAGCAACGTTTTGTAACTCCACACCTTTTGTAGTTTCTACGTTTTAGCTCCTAAGTCCTGATCTTTTGGTGGCTTGATCTTATTAGATACATTTTCTCTATAACATTCAGTATCAACAGTTTTCACCTTATCTTGGTAGTATATAAATACCAAGTTGTCATTGCCATGTTTGATTTATGGCAATCCCGAAGATTGCCATAAATCAAACAGACTGGGCAATACTTGACAAGTCATTCCTTGGAATTTCTATTAATAACATTTGAGTTTCTGCGGCAACTTGTTTTTTTTGTTGTAACTATTGAGGTAGTTATTTGTTCATTACAAATAAACCGCAATTGTTTCTTCTGACGATATGAAGATTTCTTACTGGTACAAGAGGTTTTTTTAACCTACCGTAAATCAATAAATGTAGAAAATATTTAAGCTTCAGTGAACAGAGAGAAGTGAAAAATATCACATATTATTACTCTAATTGTGAAGTAAGCTGCTTTTCATTAGCTATCCACAGAACTTATGAATTATTATTTGGACCGGCCTCAGTCCTTCTGAAATACCACGGTAATCTTTCATTGAGAATTAGATTTGATAGCAGTCCAGTGCCAGCAGGATTGTGGTGAGTTCATTTCCTCCATGTGCAGCGTGGGAGGAGGAGTGGGGGTGCTTTGGGAGGGCTGCAGAGGGGCAGTGATCTTGGAGGAGTTAAGAATGACACGCAATTAATCAGCCTGTGCAGACGACCGATATCACTTCACTGTGGAGGCTGGGATAGAGGCCCGTCTGTACTGAACAGCTGCACGAGGAAACCGGCCCTTTGCCTTTCTTAGACATGTGGACGGAGGGAGGAAGAGAGAGAGAGAGAGAGAGAGAGTGAAGCAATGAGAGTGAGTGAACGAGAGAGAGAGAGTTTGTGTATATGTGTGTGTGTGTGTGTGTGTGTGAGGCCACTTACAGATGGGATGGAGGAGGGGAGAAGGAGACGAAGAGGAAGAGAAAAAAAATGAAGGTTTTAACAGCCTACCCACATCTGTTTATTTAGAAAAGAAACCATTGTGTCATTCAGTTATTCTAACAACCTACACCAGGGCCAATGTTAGTCCCACAATGACGGCTTTTTAAATACACAGTTTACACTCCTATGAAGTGGCCTCATAACTGCGTTGGAGCCTCAGGAACGTGCCAAATGGGGGAACATGCTAGGGTTTCACATTCCCTCCTGCACTACTTGACGTCTCTATAGCAGACTGTGATGCCTGAGGTTGGCCGGGGGAGATCTGGTGGGGGCCATTCATCTCAGTCCTGTGTGCTTTTTCTGGGGCTAATCTCTTAAATTGGTACTCAAGGTTTGGAGGCCTGCCAAAAAGCTGCAGGGGGTTCTGGGACACAAGTTTGAAGGCCATGCACGATAGTGAGAAGGTATTCTGCTGTGTGTTCTGTTGTTTACATATCCTATCAACTGTGTACTGAGACTACGTAGTATACTGTTACAGATGCACATAGAAGTTCAGTGGAGTGTAGTTCTCTTAAAAAAAAAAAAAGTCTAATCTAGTGTCCTAAATTACAAAATACAAACAAGCTCATAAAGCAGCCCCATTGCCAGACAAGAATATTGATATTGGATAATTCTGCAAAACCCCATGTTATGTTCAGTGACAGTTTATTTACGCCCAATGCCAAGGTTTAAAATGTTCACTTTCTACAATATCTGGGCAGAGCAGCTAAGGTTAGGGAATTATTGTGGTTATGGCAAATAAACTATGGTATGGTTAGGGTTAGGCAACTTAAACACTTGGTTTAAGTGGCTATAATCAATATTTTCATTATAACAAAACGTATCAAATGAATCTGCAGCTCCCCTCGGCTTTATGAAGCTTTATAGAGTTTCATCTTATTCTTCAATTGTCCGGCCCACAACTTTCTCACTCGCACTGCTCTCATAGCGTCATTTTCGGCCACAGGTAGGCACCAAACAGCAGACCGACGCAGTTAGCCACTATAAGCTGGTGGGGCATAGTGGGGCATTGACCGCTAAAGAGCCAGATATTTCCCCTTGAGAATTGGTAGAGACCACAAACAGAGCTTGGTTACTGCATTGGCATTTCAAACGGTACCTAGCCCTACCATTATTATACCAGTCGTCGGTTGTAAAACCACTCAATCCCATTATCTTCTTGTAAATTGTCTGACAAAATAGCCAAAAAGAAACTTTCCATTTTGACTAGTTTGCATTTATAAAGTGTGGACTGTGACAAGTCTATATCACACTCTATAACGAAGCTTTCATCAACAGCAGATCAGGAATGTTTAGTACTTGTGGTCAGAGTGATTATGTGTACGTTTGCTTTGTTGTGTTTTTATATTGTTAAATTCTTTCATGCTGCATTCCATGTTTGGGAGATGAAGGTCATATGTCTGTGTCAGGGATTAGGTCTTTATTGGTTGGTCCATATGTGCTGGTGTTTGTCTGCAGCATTATGAAAGGCCTTCAGGTCTGTATAAACAGCCGCTTATACACGCTGATGGCTGAGCAGCATGTGTTGCAACAGCTGCTTGTGTAATATGTGGTGTGTGGAGGCCGTGTAGAGATTCATAGAGGTCTGTGGGGGTAAATACTGTAGAAGTTACCTGGATGTAATTATAGTTCTAAAAGCACATGCTCCACCCCTAATGGACTTCACTGTTCACTACTAGAAGTGAACACAAGGCCCAAGATGAGTGCCGTCTTCATAGTCAGGATGTCTAGGTCTTCCTGTTTTAGGGGCTCAAATGATGGGCCTGACCATCCCTCAGAGACTGTTTTTCAGGTTCCACTGGGGAGCCAAACATGAAAAGAAGGGCCTCGGTCTCTGGATGCCTCGATAAAACGGCTTTACCACTGGGTGCCTTATAGGTGTAAAGCAGTCAAACCCCTTGTTGCCATCTGTGAACGCCCAACCTGCTGCTTGGTTTGTAGTTTGGTGGTGTGGCCGGTTTGTGAAAACGTCCACAAGCGTTTTTGATGCCGGGCGGAACTATACCACTATCCTTCTGTCAGCAGACACTTCGAACAGAAGAACAGAAAAATAAAAGTTAAAATAAAAATAAAAGTTCCTTGTTGCAGAGTGGCCTCAAGGTGTCAAGTCTGTTATAGGGCAGAACACGTGCACAATAGAACTTCGGTTACAACTCCACTTTCTGTCTGTTTGACGAGACATCTACAGCATCACCACAAAGGATTTGAAATAACACCAATTTCTTTTTTATATAATTTTTGGGGGGACATTTTATGCCTTTTATTTGATGCCGACAGTTGAGAGAAGACAGGAAATTAGTGCCGAGAGAGATGAGGAACAACATGCGATAAAGGTCTGAGGCCAGATGTGAACCGGGCATGTTGTGGTTATTGGTCAGCGCCTTAGCCCCTAGGCTACCAGAGCACCTCAACTCTTTAATTTAAACATTATTTTATTTAATAGTGCATTGTTGTAATAGTGACTCCTGGCTTTTCTTCTATACTACATGTAGATATTTTGCAGTTTTAGTTCCTTTTTAAACATAGTTGGTCTGATACACAGTAAAACCCCAGTTTAATTTCATAAATTGTTACATTGATCCATACATTCTCTGTGATTGATTTTATGGATTTGAGACACTGAAGAATCATATGGATAACATGCTACTGTATATTAAGTGTTACTAAAAAGAACAAAGTACTGACATATATAAACTATGACTGCTGCTGCACCCGACCAAAATGGCCAAACGTGATAATTGAGTGATGTGACAATTGAGTTTGTTTCCTCTTTTGTTGGTAGACCAAATGTGTAGATCAGATCATGGTGAATCGTGTAGAAATGATAGTACAGTGGACTGTGCTGAAAGGGTCGTTAGGATCGGTGCCTATTTGACATGATTGATGACTTTAATCTTACTGATTAAAGGAACACGCCCCCCATAATTTTACCCATTTTGGAAGAAGGGATCCACCCACTCTTTATAGTTCCTTTCCTGTTGTGCTTTAAAGTAAGTTTGAATTTCCTACTTCCTAAAACTAGGGGAGTGTATCGCTGATTTGGTTTCAAGAAAAGTAAATAGTTTTTATTCCCTGAAAACTGCATTTTATTGTTGTGAAAAGGGGACAATGTGTTGTTGTTTGGGACTGTCCCGTAAGCAAAGCAATTTCCAGGGATTCATGACTCTTACAGCCAAAGCACTCTAGAAATGGTGAAAATAGGTGGTTTATTTATGGCTTTCTGTCATTATCTGGCAACTTGTACGGTTGTAATCACTTCTGCGTCACTCTGCAATTCCGAAGTGAACAAATCAACACAAATCCCCGGAAGACGACAGACGAACCAGAGGCAAATTAATAGGCAGACACAAGGAAGGAAATGAAAACTTAATCTTGTTTGGTTCTGTTCCAAATAACTTATCACTTGCCATTATCACATCTCTGAAATCCCAAAGAGGAAGCAATTTGAATGGTTACTTCCTGCCAACTCATTTCCTGTATCCTGATATTTCCTTTTTCAGACAGCATGGTGCAGGCCCACTGCTGCTGACCCGCTCTGCTGGGATTCAACTCACTCCGATGCTGATGAAATATTCACAACACAGCTCTCTTTACACTTCAACAGCAGCAGTCATGTGACCATGAGTTAAAAATGTGGCAGCAAAAAATCTCAGTGTATAAAATAGGGCATCAGAAATGTTTTCAATGTCATTAATGAAGTTTTTTGTAGAGAAACTATTAGCACAAGTAGACGCCATAATCGAGTGATCAGTTTATTTTCAAACATATAATTTAAGTAACAAACTTATGCTTTAAGTAACTATTAAAAAAGTTCTAACACTCCAGAAAGTCTTATGGACAAGGTGTTTCGGATCATGAACTCAGACCTTCATCAGGTAAAATACCAAAACGTCATTAATAAAGTGAGTACAAGTGATAGACAGTGTGCAGGATTGTTTGGTTCTTTTAAACTCATGCGTCCTTTTTTACGGTGCAGTCTCTATTATGTGAACATATGATGTATCAGCATATATATAAGTTTTCACACACACATCAGTTTTACAAACACATTTTAAAAGTTTGTCTTTGTTAAAATGAGTTTCATGCAAAAATGAAATTGTGAAACATGAAAAATTAAGTTATATATACTTATAGTTTACATAATACCTGTTGGCAATGCTTGGGTCCTGTATAAAATATGTTTGTTTTTATTTCAGTCAGCTTAACTTCATGTCCTAAAGTATGGTGTTCTTCTCACAACATTACTGAACCTCGCTAGCTCTCAGTGTTCTGAACACCAGCAGGGGATGGTTTTAATATCATTATGTTTGTCCCTTAATTGGACTGTTGCGGCAAGAACTCGGGTTTAATTGAGCCCTCAAAGTGACGGCGCTCAGCTCTCAGTGCAGCACATCTGGTTTAAGCATACAGCTGTTGGCAAAGACAAAAGTATTGGATGACTCGATCAGCTTTTTTTTCCGTCTGTAAGTGTTTAGGATGAAAGATTTTTTTATGTGGTTGATGAGTTTTTAAAGAGGCCTTTTCTCCTAACAAGACTTAATTCATTTTCAAAATATGCAAATTATTATGGACTCTGAAAGGCCAAATTTCTGCTTTATTTACACTAATATAAAAAAGATGAATGAATACCTCACTTAAATGGTGTTGCCTCTGTTTCATATTACAATTGTGCTAAAAGCACTTGAAACAATGAAGACGTTGGTGTTTTGAAATCTTTTTGTCGAAGCACACAGTGTTTCCATTCTTTGTGCTGGAGGGAAAGCTGGAGAGGGACTCCAGAGGTATTGAGTTCCCTGTATCCATCATTTTCGACGAGTTGGGACCTTGGAGTAGCGCCAGTAGCGTCTGTGCTAGCCAGCCGTAACTGACATTGAGTGCATTGTTTGCAGTGGGAAGCTCACGGCTGTGGCCTAAAGGTACATTCCTGAGATCAGAATGCTGTTTGAAACACAAACAGCCTTTGTGCCCTCGCTGCTCTCTTTCCCTGACTCCCTCATCCACATCAAGCCTCAAGAACTAAACTGCCTCCTCTCGCTCATGTGTCAACATGTGGGCTATCATTTTACTCACACCCACCCACCCACACACACACACACACACACACACACACACACTTGTCATTTTGATGATGAGGTCCAGGCAGATATCTAATCTCTTGGAAAGAAGCTGTAGTCAAAAGCTTTTTCTAAAACAAACAAGGTATTCAGATTTTTATTGACCTTTCTGATGGTCTGAGAAAGAAATCAGGAATATAGAAATACACATTCAGGGCTGCTTTAAGAAGAGCTGCTGACCTTAAATTTTGACTTTCCCCTACAACAACCTGATCCGTTGATTTTTGTTTTTGAAGTATGTATTGTAGTGGCGGAAGAATGTCGGCAGCATTGATTAGAATCAGGAAATGTCTGCATACCTGAAGCTCAACTTGTCTCAATGAGTAAGGACATTTACATGAATAACAGTGCTGAAATGATTAGCCAATTAATCGTTTTTTAAAATCGTAGATTGACAGAAAAATTTGCGTGAATAATTTGGATAATTGTTTGACATTTTTTAAGGAAAAATTCCAAAAAATCACTGGTTTCAGAGACTTGCTGGTTTTCTTAGTTTTCAACGATAGTAATCTGAATAGCTTTGGGCTGATGGTAAGACAAAACAGGACATTTGAATATGTCAACTTGGTCTTTAGCAAACTATGATGGGCACGTCTCATGGTTTTCTGACATTTTATAGACCAAACAATGAATTGATTAATGGAGGAAATAATCAGCAGCTTGATCAATAATGAAAACAATTGTTATTTGCAGCCCTAATGAGGGTTTAACAATGCGTTTTTGTCATTGTGGTCGAGGTCAGTCCAGTCAATACCACCAGAAAACTATGATTCAAACCTGTGAGAGATGAATTTACAGACCTGCTGATTGTTTTTTGTCCCCTATTATATACTTGCATTGTCAGTTGTGAGCCTCTCTATAATCAACAGTAAACTTCAGATTTTGGTGTCCGTCCCTCAGAATCAAGGAGCCACAGACATAAACTCTTTACTGATTTTTTGCAGAATTATTCAACAGCTATGCAGTGAGAAATCCATCACAGAGGAAGCAGAGGTTTCCAATTTTGCCACAAATATCTACAGTTGACCAGACTGCAAGGCTGTGTCAAGATATTGGGATTTACATGCAGGGAGAAACACTTCCTGGGAAAACTGTGGCTTCACATTTATTACCCATTGCCCAATGCAACATCTTGACACGTGTTGAAAGTTCATAATGGAGATGGGGGGGGGGAAACCCCACTAACTTACGCAAACACAGCAGGTTGAGGAAAAGTTGGTCAAGCAAGAAAAAGCGCTAATCACAGAAAAACTCCTGGAGTCCACTTAAAATCACAGTTTGAATATAAAATATAACCAAGGTTGAAGTCATTCAGGTTTAACTGATATTAATATGACTACTCTGGGTAGGATTAATATCAGATCACATGTTAAGGCAAGACACTGCAAATAATAGTGCCAGTGCTCTGATTCACCGGCTTAGCATTTGACAGCGTATGATGTAGTGCAATAATATGAGGGAAGTTAGCCTTAATGAGCGATTATATTAAACGATGTTCACTGAGTGTCCTGTTGTACCACAGTTAATTTGTACTCAACTGCTCTGCTGAGGAAGAGTTAATAGGATGTGGATGATTAAATTATCAGTGAGGATGCTGCACAGATCACTAGCACTGCAGGCATGAAGTTGTGGAGTTCAATTTATTATTGTGCAGCAGTGCAGTCACAGTGGCATTATCAGTTATCTACAGGATATTACAGTATAAAAAGTTGCTTATTGGGGTGTCATGGTGACTGAAGCACATATGATCGCAACATCCCCAGTTCGATTCTGGCTGGGGGTCTTTGTTGCATGTTTTTCCTCCTCTGTCTCCTCTATCTTTGGTTAAAGAAAAATGCCTCAAAAATACTTTAAAAAGGGATGTTTATTTTAAAAATCAACACTACAGCTTTGTTTATAGGCTCTAAATGCACAGCAAAGTGCATATACTTTAATTATAAGTACTTCCTAAATTAAAATGTCACTGAAACATCAGCTGGGGTATACCATGTCATTAGACTTACATGGCTTTTAGAATTGCCCATGTAATGCAGTAGAAGTCAAGGGATTGTATTCAGTAACCTAATTTAAAACCAAAGGTGGTGATCATAACTAATATGGATAAATATTAACAATATTTTCATGAAAATCTTATTTTTCCCTTATATCCCATTACATACTTTTTAGGATGTACATTAAGAAATTATGATGAAAACATGGATAAAATCAATTTCTCAGATACTAAACAGGGAGGACTGCTCTTCACTGAATCTGCTCTCCAGCACACTTCTCTGTGAATGGAAAAACAATACTTTATTCAATAGAGTACAACTCAAATTTAAATATTTATACACTAAAAACATCAGTTGGGGTATAACTTAACCATTTCAATAAACCCTATGGTTTTTATTACCCTGCATGTCATAATGCAAAATAAGCCATGGGATTGTGTTTTGTAATATTGTAAATTAAAATTATGAACCAAAGCTAATACAGACAAATATCAACAATATTTTTAGAAAAACCTTGTGTTCTCCCCTTTAAAATCCCACTATTACATACTTTTAGGGTGCACAAAATGATTTTATAAATTCTGCGAGCATAAAAAGGTTTAATAAACCAGTTCCACAGAAAATAAATCAGGAGGGCTGCTCCCTGTACTAAATCTACTCTCGAACACATTCATCCCACCTCACCTTGTATTTCTCAAGACCATCTTCCTCCCACCCTAAACTCCCGCCCATCGCTACGTAGTAACCCACAACAAGTGGTCAACCAATGAGAAGCACCTCGCTAATGTGTGGCGAGGGGGCTGAGGAACAGAAAGACAAATGCTCAAAGGGGAGAGAGTAGAGGACCAGTTTGCGACCCACAAGGGTTGTTGTTTTCCCCCATGCAGTATTTGTTTGCACTCCCGTGCGCACAAGGACTGCTAAATGATCCAGCGCAGTCCCCCAAACGGCTCTCGGGACTTGTCCGCCTTCGCTTTTTGGTGGAGATCCGTTAGCAGAGAGGACGCAAGAGGGAAATCGCTGAGCTGGAGGCAGTTTTTTTTGCACGAACTCAGAATCGTTGCGATGGAATGAGCCGCTGAAGAAACTCTCCTCAACTTGTGGAGAACTTTTCTTTTGATGTCTCGTTTGCTCCTGTGAGTTTCTATTTTAGTTTCCATCCCAGTCATGTATGGATAACGGGAGGTTCGCTCAAGAATCCGGCTCAAATGGATCAGCGCTGACGGGTTTATGGAGCCGGGATTACACAGCGCAGTGCCAGCCTGTTGAACGCCCACACACGGGCCTTTCACACACCAGCTGCCTCGGAATAAATAAGACTCTCCAGTGAAGACACTATCCATGGAAGTAGTGTATAAGTTTTACATATGACACTGCTGTGAGTTTTACCGTTTCTTGCAGCCAGAACAATGGCACGCTCTGGCTTAATGGCACAGAGCGTGTGTAGATCTGTTTGGCCTCTTGGTTGTGTGCTCTTGTTTTTTGGCTACTTATCCGTGGCCTCGCCGTCCCACGGTCGGCGGCTGATATGCTGGCAAGCCATCATGAACTGCCAAGCCGAGCCCGAGTGCAATTACGCATACGAACACTACTCGCGCGCGTGTGGCCCCGTGCTGAACGGGGACAGGAAGAAGTGCCCCAGCCACTGCATCTCCTCGCTCGTCCAGCTCAATCTGACCAAAAACGGGCCGGCTCTGGAGGACTGCAGCTGCGCCCACGATCCGGTGTGTACGAGCACCAAACGCGCCATCGAGCCCTGCCTGCCCAGGACTACCAGCACGGGCTGCACGGAAGCTCGGCGCCAGTGCGAGAGAGACCAGCAGTGCAGCTCCGCTATGCACGATTATTTGAACCACTGCGGGAAACTTTTCAGCGGGGCGATCTGCACGAACGCCTGCCGACATGTGATCGCGAATATGCGTAAAATACCCAAGGGTCAGCAGCTGGACACTTGTATGTGTGACGGGACGGAGAGGGCCATCTGTGAGTTTGTCAAGAGCAGCATGAAGGCGCTGTGTTTTGACTCGCCCGTGAGGGATGAGGGCAGCGGGTCCGACTACGGCCAAGATCCAGATTATGACGACGACCCATCGGATCAGGATTATCCAGAGGATCTGGAGAGCGGAGCCTCTCTCCCAGCGGCCCACTGCGTTTTGACCCTGTTGGCATCCATTTTGGCTCTATTGCCCCTCATTTAGTCCCCGGGTTCATAATCTGCCCCATCTATTGTCCGGATAAAAGGCAATCTAAACCTTTTGTCACTCATTGACCTGCTACTATTGTGAAAGGTTAGAGCCGCAAAGACTAAAGGAAAGGGTGTTTGGCGCAGGCCTTGTTTGAACTAAGAGTTATAGACGCTGAAGGATATCAAATCAGTATATTTTCTATGCAAATGAGACCAGAAAGATATTTTGAAACTGCTCTCTTATCAAACTACACCACTTCACGGCTCTCCAGATGCTTTGCTTATGTGATAAGCTAAATTAGATTGTCTCCTTTCTCTCAGTCACGGACTGATAGTAAAGTTGTCATGATAGAGACACAGTTGGCTTGTTTTGGTAACAATGCAATGTTTAATCAGTACATGCTGTGCACTGCCAATCTCTCTCTTAAAAAAAGAAAGAAAAAGATATGAACTATTTTTATATGACACTGTTGCCACTTGGCACCAGGTTATCTGATTTACAAGTATTTAATGCTGGAATCTATGAACTTGTAAATAGATGAGGATTTAAAGTGAAACAGTAATTTATTACATGCCACCTAGTTACATCCAAATGTTCATCATGTGAATAAACAACTGATAATTCCAGCTTTAAAGGGAAGTTATTTTGACTGTATTCTCTTCAAAGATAATGTGCATTGTATATATGTGTATAGCCTATATAGATTTTTTTCAGAGAATCCTCTATGTTGGAGGGAATGAGATGATTTATTCACTGTGTATAGCCTAGAGAGAGAAATGTCTAAATCCACTGTATGATTGCCTTAATGATATACTTTTATAGAAGGCATAAAGGAAACTTGAAGATATCATTCTTGACTGTGAGTTATTTGTTGATTTTGCCACATCACATCGTTGATAGTGAGTTGTTGTGCCTTAATTTAAACAGAAAGAAAACTGTTTTTTAGTAAGTTTGAAAACCTTTTATAACATTTTTGTTCCTCGGTCAGTCTGGGTTTTTGTTAACAGTAGGCAAAGCTATTTTGCTATAATAACACTGGCAGTCTGAGCAAAGATGACCCTTTCTCCCCTTGAAGTTACATCAGTTTGGAGTAACTTGCTTTATGCATACAAGTCAGTCAGTTAACAAAAATACTGGAAACATAGAAGTGTGAGAATTTTATTTTACACACACTTATTTTTAGTCCTTAAAACCCCATTAAACTTTGCATAATGGTTAAGGTCAGATGTGCATGAAATGAGCCACTTTAAGGATAAAAGCAACTTAGTTTAAATTAAAGTGCTATGTGTTGGCTATGCTCCTTAGTTTGCTTTTACAGTACTGATTAAGGGGGTTTACTCAGCTAACAACATACTGTTTATAAATCCTGTTGCTCGTGAAGATAAAACTGAGATGTCAATTTCACTCATTTACAGTAACATTATTTTAATATTGCAGGGTGTGTGTGAGGTGATTATAGCAGTTTTACTCTTTATTTTTTGTCCCATAAAGTGATATCTCTGGTCTCTTTCAGGTCCTTCATTACACCAAATACAGCTGTGTAACAACCTATTACCTTTTACACTCCTGTTCCTATAACAGCAGTATATAGTATACGTATATATATGCTCATTTAAATTGCAGGCCAGCTTCCACTGTTGAATGATAGCCTAATGACCAGTAATGTCTTGATTTAGCTGGCTGTTGTCAAAAGCAACTGGCACCATAAATCAACAAATGACCCCTCCCCCCCTCCACCACCAGCACCAACACCCTCTGCACTCAGGTATCAGAATTTACAGTCACTAGCTGTTAAAGGTACAATCTATAAAAACATTTTATCATATCATATTTTTTTTTTTACAATATTAAAATTATATGCAAATTATATGCATGTTTTACTCCAGTTTTATACACATTACTGATGTAAACAAGCCTTTTACAGCATCAGACACATTAGCTTGAATATAGCTGTTAGTATATGTATTTATTTATAGACCTGTCAATGACAGATTTCAGTCCTGTGGGGGCAGCTTTGTTGTTAAATTAGATTATGGATCATTTCTTTAATTGGCTGGAATCACAAGGTACAAGATGCATTTATTTAGGTTTTTTTATTTACATAATCATTTATGCAGCTATATGTACTGTGAGTATGCTTGTATTATTATTTTAGCAGAACTGTTATTGATATTATTTTCATGAAATATTGCAGATCATCCCACCCCTCTCTTTGGCCGGCTTCAGGGGCTTTAAATCAGTGATTTGCTGCAAAATGTTTTATTGGAGGGGGGACAAGGGCCCTCCAGCTGAATGGTTCGAGGAGAAGTCGAGTGGCATCTTTGTCATGGAAATGTTAAGCACATAATAGTTGGGTAGCACAATAGCGAGGCACTTCATTCTTTCAGGCTGGCTTGACACCTCTGGAGAGCTGAGCGGCGGGGAAGCATGTGGGAACGATCTGCTGCCACTCGGGTCTCAACCCTCCACTGCAAGAAAAGAAGAAGAAAACACATGACAGGCCTGGTGAGGGATCTTTTCATTTGAAAACAAACTTAACAACCCCTGTGCTTTTGTTAATTATCTTTTCTACCTTCATTTGTGTATTTTAGTACCTCCTACTTTTTTGCTTCAAGAAATGACCAAAAAAAATAATACAACCTTTTATACAAAAAGCCATTTCAAAACATTTCTTTCCCCCTGTTTTTACATCTTAGACATAACAGTAAATAAGTTGCATTAAACTAAAAATCGGCTGTTTGTATGCTGATTGCAAAAAAAAGATCCCCAAATTCTCTTCATAAGTGTGGCTCCTAAATATAATTTGTCAGTTTCTTGCAGTGTCAGTATGCGGTCCGCCGTGCATGAAGCTTTCCAGCAGGAGAATAGCTCTGTAGCCCAGCCATTCCTCCCCTCCTCCTCCTCCTCCTCCTTTCTTTTGCCTCTCGCATTTGTTCAGGTATTTTCAGCACTTAGAAACAGCGCAGCATGTGTTGATTAGGCTATAATAATGCACAGTGTGTGAATGGATGAATGAGGAGCAAAAAATCTCACAAAACTGGCCTGCTTGTCATAAAATGGAAATGGTGTACAATGAGTGCTTGAATTCATTTGTTGGTGTAGCACTCACAGGGAAAATGTTTGACTTTTTTTAGGGTTTTATAGGACAAAGGGCATTTTTCTTATCATGGTATGATTTTAGTTAAATAAAAAGATGTGGCTGCCACAAAAAGTGCCTCAGAAATGTGAAAAGTTACCACAGCAGATTTTTGACAACATGCTGCTGTCAAAATGCCCTCCTCTCTTCCTCCACAGAGGGGGGGGGGGTCTGGCTTGAATTTACAAACTGTGGCTGTTTGTGTTCCAGCTCTTTGAGCATGTGTAAGGTATCTCTGCCATCAACTTTGCTTCAGTGAGCTCAGTTCACTTCCAAGCCCTGTTTCTTTGGCCTCCTGAACAAAACGGCCCACACTTCACCCCATGCAGATCACTTCACCCCTTCACCCCATGCATATCACAGCACAATGTTTACAAAGGTGCAGCTCTCTCAACCACTGACGCTCTAGGTTCAAAGCTTGATGTCAACTGCTTGTAATGAGAACTATATAATAATCCTTAGTGTTTTTTTTTTTGTTTTTCTTTCTTTTTTCCCTCCCGTCCTCTACATTTATTTGCCAATGCAAGTTAAATAAGTTCAGCTGCCAAATATAACTACATGACTTCTTTATTACTCTTAGGGATATTTGACAACATGGAATATTTGACCTTAGCCCTACTTTTCCTTGCAGTGTTTTCAGTTAAGTCCTGGCATCAGCTGGGGTGGTGTTTTTTCATGCAGAGGTAAATGGAAAACCTAAATGGAACATATTCAGCTGGAACTTGTTTTACTTTAAAAAAAAAAAAAAAAATCCTCAATCAAAACAAAAACTCTGAAATGCTTCGGTGTGTTCTCTAAGGACTCGAGACTTGAACATATCTGCTGTTGTCATTTATAAATTTTAAGGTATGTAAGGTCTACAGCTCAATTTTTGCATATTTTACTTTTTCAACAATTATATGTATTTGTGAATATACATGCTGTATGGGCAGTAGTTCCACAAACAAGATTCTTGTGTCTAATTTTCACAATGATGAAACTAAACTTTCCTAATATTCAGCCTTCTCAGGCCTTGAAGTGAGCTCCTTACTCCTGGTGTACACTGGCCATATTTCTCACAGACATTTGTTTTGGCCTTGGCTCCATGCAAAGTTGTGCAGAAAGTGATGTAGAAATGGTTGGACAGTTGGAATGGCTGAGACGGAGGAGGAGGCACTGAGATGGAAAGTTCATTTGAAAGGATTTGGAAATAATCCCCTAAAGTTACCACAGGGTATTTGATGGAATGGGCTCCACGTTGACTCCCCTCTGTGCTCCTGCCATAGGCGCTCATTTGTTAAAAGGTAGTCATAAAAGAGGTATGTTGCTCTTAGCTGTTTTTCCTTGTGATTTTCACTTGGAATGTGTTTTGGGATTGTAAGTTATTTCAGTTCTCCAGATGATGCTCTCCTCCTCGCCCTCGTTTGGGGATCGCTCTCTGAGTTCATGCCATTCGAAGGAGATGCCAGTGACACGGCGAAGCAAAGATCATTGATTTTGCATCTCTCT
Source organism: Siniperca chuatsi (assembly GCF_020085105.1). Taxonomy (NCBI): domain Eukaryota; kingdom Metazoa; phylum Chordata; class Actinopteri; order Centrarchiformes; family Sinipercidae; genus Siniperca; species Siniperca chuatsi. Next base: position 26,339,073 of record NC_058046.1, on the reverse strand, counting down.
CATTAGCTGCTTGGCCGATGCCGGGAGACTTTCGAGAAACTCTTGTTGTTTTTCTCCCTTCTATTTCAGCTGCCACTTTGATTTCATCATGCAAGACCTCTGCTGAGTTCACAACCCTTTGAAATCAGAAAAAGGCCTGTAATCCAGTTACTCAAGCTGCAGCCCGACTCCTCGGGTCCTGAGAGAAAACCTGCAGCACTAATCCCACTGTCACCAAGAGAACACTTTGGTACCTTACTGTTTGTGGCAGCCATTTGATATATTCGCTGTTTAAAATGTTGCTGGTTGCACACTGGTTTTGTTAGTTCTACTGCAATGCTTATATAGCTGGTTTAGTGTTGGAAAAATCAAAGTGATGATGCAAAAACCCCCTAAACCCTTAGTAGTTTAGCTACAGAAGAATAGAAAACCATTGGTTTGGTTTGGAAAAAGGCTGCAAATTTAATTTGTGCTCTTTAATTCTTCTGTTTTTTAAGAATTAAAGAATAGTTTTTGTATAGTGAATGTGAATTTAAAAATAACACAATTATCCCTATCTAGACTACAAATGCTGAGAGATTTATCCAGTTACATGTACCGCTGTCTCATTACAATCTGAATATTGATAAATTACTGTTCCAACCTAAAAATTTTAACAGTACAAAGCACACAGACCAACAACACAGCTCCCTTCACTTCACTTGTTAAGTAACTAGTGTGTAGTGAATGGAAAACAAATTGAGATTCTACAGCTTGAAGAGGGATTGTTTTTACAGAAGGAAACAAAACATATACCAGCAAGGTGAAAAGATACGGCCTGTGTTTGTGTGAGGTGTTTTTGCTACAGTTCGTATCCCAACGCTGTGGTCATGAAATCTGAATGATGGCTGGTGTGGTTAGACTGAATCAAATTATACTGGGCCTTGTGTGCAGAAAAATTGAACTAGTGAAGAACATACGTGTATTATATTACCAATAACTTATGAATGAATGAAAAAAATTGAGAAAACACTGTAGCACTGTGAGGAAATGCAAAATAACAGCAGTTATTAAAGTGGTAAAAGTAGTAAAATTGTGGAAATGAGATGGATAATTTTGAGCAGCCTCTGAGTGTTGAGAAAGAAAATGGAACTAAAATATAAATCGCTTCCACTAGCCCAGTACCATATCAATAGTGGAGACTATCTTCCAAAGAAAAACAATAGAATAATTTCAGCAAGTGCCCCAAAACACATTTGTTTAAGTTCAAGTGATAAAGCCTGTACTAATTATGTTGGGAGCAAAGGAGGAAGTCAGGTGACGTTACTGAGCGATAAAGTCCGCGTAGGGAGGTCGGGCTGGATGAATGGGTCAGCAAAACATCCAAAGTTGTAATCCTTAAGATTTCAGTGTTGGTTGATTTGGTGACATCCATGGTTACTGATGGTATCTGCAAATGTGGTTTAATACTACAAGTCCCAGAATACAGGAGGCAGCAAACACTATTTGACAACTAGTGTATCTGTTTACAGTGCAGCCAAACAAACTCACGTTGTAGAATCCTTGGCGGGAATGACAGACTCTGCCACTAGCAATGAAAACTACTATATAGAAAGGTATTATAGAATGTATACACATTGGAAGAAGGCTATTGCAAAAACCATAAATGGTATAAAAAATTAGTTTTGATTTCAAAAGGATTATAACTTTAGCACAGCATACAGCTGTTTGTTTCCTACCGACAGCTAACGTTGATTTCTTTTCACCATTATTATGATTGTTCCCTAACCTTAACCATGTGTTTTTTATTGTAACAAGGGCAATGACGCTCCCCTAACCTTAATGAAGTATTTATTTGAACCCGAACCATGATGTTTCCCTAACCTTAACTAAATACTTATTTTAAACCATACCATGACCTTTTCTTACACCTAACCAGGTTGTTTTTGTCCCCAAATCTAACTAAACCTTAACCATGGCATTGTCACATCATAAAACTGATTCATATGTCAGCAGTGATTTGTAACGGTTTTGGAAGGAACAGACAAATAATGTTGTCCTGCCGGTAGGGGCATGAACAAACAAAGTATTTTGTCGTTTAATTGGAGGACTTGTTGCAATAGTGAGTAATAGTTTTATTGTTAACCTAAAAGTCTTATAATAAACAGTGATTATTGGCTTGTTCTGACGGTAGAAATTGCATATAGTAAACAACCTCAACCAAGTACTGTATTTCTGTCTGACATACTTGTTTATATGAAACATAAATTAGCTGTGAAAGTAAATGTTTGTGTACAAACAGCTGAATGAAGAAGGGATAGAATGACAGATGGTCTGTTCACTTGGCAATGTTTTGTTTTGAGTAATTGGTATAGATCAGCCCTATCAACTCTCCAAGGATATATTATGGTCATTTTGTGCTGTAAATTCTACTTTATAGCCCTTATATTGAAGTGTTTAGCAGTTTACCGTGCTCTGTCTGCCCAGTTAGAGTGAAGCTGTTAGCCTGTAACAGCCAGCGGGTCCAGCTGCTTTGCGGGCTCGGGGGGACATTCCCAGCATGTTCACACATCATTGGAGGAGCTGGAGTGTTTGGCTTTCACTTTGACCACAACACAAACAACTTCACCAAATAAACAAAACATGAGGCAGGGGCCACAAGTGCAGCAGGACGCGGTCCAAGAGGCGCTGAGACAACGAGTCAGGGCCGCCTCTGTTTACTTGTGTTGGTGTTTACGTGTGTGTGTGTGTGAGTACATGCCGGTGTGTATGCAAATGCTTGCATGTGCAACTGGAAGTGAGTGTCTGTGTGTGGAGGATAGCAGTGTAGGTTCATAGTAAGATGATTTGTTTTGTTTCGTAGAAAGTGATGAGACTTTTCATGCTGTTTTTCTTAGAGATAGATGCACTAAAGCTGTTTAGCCACTCATCTCTTTTTCCCAGCATGATTACCCATAACCAACCTCTACCTCCAAAAGCCTCCTCTAGCTGTGCACTTTTGAGAGGCCTCCACAATTCAAGGAATTAGAGGAGAGGGGTAGAGGAAAGGGGGGAGGGGCAGGGACGAGAGACAGAGAAAGAGACAGAGAGGAAAACACAAAACTTGCTGACACGGGGCATAACTTAATTTCCACGGTAGGGGGACAGCTGTGCAGTGTAATCTGCCATGGCAGCCCATTCAGACTTCAATGGCAGGATTGACCCGCCAAGGAAAGCTCAAACTGCAGCCAGCCCCTTCTCAGTGAAGGAAGTGGTGACCGGGCCACCATTTATGGGCTTGTCTTAAAGAAACATACCCCTCTGGCTTGTTATTGATAACACCCCCAGACACACACACACACACACACACACACACACACATATTCAAATATTCAAAGCAGTGGAATTCTTAGCTGCCATAACATCTCAGGAGGCGCTTCCCAACAGCATTAAAGTTGTGTATGCACACAGCAAAAATATCCTCACTCAAATTTAAAGCTACCATGTGCCATTTTTGACCAGGAGTGTTGATGTTAAGCAATGTTTTGATGAGTGGGTCCCCGTTTACATTGTTCAGACAATAGAACTGCAACAAAAAATCAACAAAAAAGCTCATTCAGTCCACTGCTGAGGGCTCAGGCAAAACAAAATGCAGGGTTGTCCAGTAAGAAACATGGTTTGAGTGACGCAATGTGACGTCATGCAGCAACAAATTGCGTTGGTCAATCAAATATGTGCGAATGCAAATTTCTGGTGGATTACTTTGTGACATAATTTGTGACATATGTAATTTTACTGCTTACCTGGTGAAAATCCCAACAGAGGATCGAATTTCTGCCATGACAACTTTCCAGAGCAGGTTGAATCCTGTCTCATAGTACAAACGGCTGTGCAGTGTTTTTCCGTCTGTTAATCTATTACTTAAAGATGCCCTCTAATGAAATGTGAGAATTTGCTGCATTTTTGTCTTACATTGTAGTAAATGGAATTTTTTGCGGTTTTGCCCTCTTGGTCGGACAAAGCAAGAGGTTTGATGATGTCACCTTGTGATCAAGGATATTGTGAAGGGCATTTTTCACTTTTGTTTTTGTGTTGTTTTGTAGACCAAATGATTAATGGAGAAAATAATCAATGGATTCATCGAATAATCATGTTAGTTGTATCCCTAAAGCACATAAAAGTACACACACCATGGGATTACACATTTCTGTATATATTACAACAGTTTGTTGGTTAATGTGCTGGAAGACGAAGCAAGCTGATGCAAATAACAAAGATTTCAAAACATTTTAAAAAGGTTCTGCAAATGTTTTTATGAGGTAGGACATGCATTCAACACGTTTGTTGGGACAAAATGCATTTTGGTGAGAAACTTTGTAAACAACTGTCTATTATTTCAGTGAAAAAGTGGTATCTTTAAATATATCTTTTTTTCAGTGACAGATACAAGTGTTGATGAGGCGATTGTTTAAAAACTACCCAAAAGTGTCTCATTAACTTTAATAGGTGTGGCCTGGTATTAAAGTGACTTTTACACTGATTTTTACACACTCAACATTAAGTTAACACTGATTATTTTGCAGTCTCTTAGTAATCTACCAACAAGAGTCAACACAGCAACACAAAATATATAAACAGAAAATGTGCTTTCACCTTGACATGAATAATGAGGTTGTATCTTGGGAGTTGTGGGGAGTTAATAGTTTGGCAGTGGAAGTCAATAGGGGCCGGGGTCTCACTCCATTAAGCTGACCCCCAGGGCCACGTATTCATCCCTCACACATTCATTTCCTCTTTTATGCTCCCTCTCTTTTCACAGCGGAGGGCAGGCAGCAGTGCGGGCTCATGCAGAACAGCCTCTGTACAGACTGTAGGTCATAAATATGTTGGGTCGGTGTGTGAATTGATGTGGCTTTGTTAACACCAACACAAATGGGAGCCTTCATAGATTTTAATGAAAAGGCAGGCGTGGGACAGAGGAAGCTATGAAAGGTACTGATCACAACACTGGCTCTCAGTTTTATCCCTCAACGCATAGTTAACACATAGCTGAGTTAAATTTTAGTGAGTCTCTAAGTGTGCATCTGTGTTTATGTGTTATTTGGACAGTTATTCCATCTCCTTATATTGATAAATCTTAATGGGAGTAAGTGTTCAATATTCATAGGGACCACATATACATAACATGTAAACCATGTTATAACGCAGCCTAATCTCATACAGTATAAGGTAATATCATTATTACAATTGCATGATATTTATTCCTCAATTAATCTTTATACTGTAGATTTCTTAATGACTATAAGTAATTTATGTACTGTTTAATTTATTATAATTAATTTATGTACAGTGCAGATTAGTAAATGTTTCAGCTCAGTGTGTCATTCTAAACACTGGTTTAAATCTCTTTTCTTCCAGTTGTGCTCCCTGCAGTGGCATTTGTAAACATCACAAGTGAAATCCCAAGAGTAAACACATCCGAAAACCTTCAGCAGGCTGCACTTCACCTCAGCTGAAAGAGGTTCAGAGCAGAGGACGTCTCTGTTTGAAGTCCAACAAGTGGCAGTAAAAGAAGTGCTGAGTGTAACTTGGAACAGGAAGCAATAACTTGATTTAAAGGGACATATCCAAAGTAAACAAAAGTGTCTTTTTGCTGTTTTTGTGTGGATTTTGTAGGTAATACTTCTTAATGTAGCAATTGTTTTTTCTTTTCAGTCTTTTGAGTAAAATTGTGTCCTAAGTTGCAAAGTACAAAGGCACAAAACATGATGAATCTGTAATAAACTCGGATGACATGAGCTAACACATAATGAATAATTCCACTGGGGCTGCAAAGGCGCTACACACAATGGTCCAGTTTACCAAAGCAACTGAGAGCTAGGCTGGTGATTCAGGGTCATTAATAAAGCCCTCTTTGTGCTTCAGTTCATGATGGAGCAGGAAGGTTTTCAGATGTCTCTGCATTGTTTTAGGATGACAGATTGAACCCACAAGCTAAAAAAAAATAAGAAGCAGGGAAATTTTCTGACATTTTTCTAGTTCTGTGGTTGTTTGGAGCAGCATACTTCACAGACAACATGCAGCAGTAAAGTTTGTTAGCTGGAAACAGTAGTAATTAACTACTCACAAGGAAGTTATGTTATAACATGAAAATCATCTAATTTTGTGGCATTAGGATTTACATGAGAAGAGAGTTATAAACCCTGAATGTGTGCCCTCATTTCTAGTGTTGGGGCGTAACGCGCTACTAAGTAACACATTAGAGTACTCAGATTACTTTTTTGTTAAAACATAATGTGTTAGAAGAAAATCCCTGATGCATTCCCGCTGTTTGTGCTTCTTTCCTACTTCTTGGAGGGTACATTAGCTGCAATCCTACAGTTGTGTTAGTGCTCATGTGTAGCTCAGCTAAGTTAGCGAGATGGCAGAGAGGACAGCCTTTATGTTGTGGAAGTAAGTAAGCATTTACCTAGTTAACTGGTTGTATGTTGAAACATAATGTACTGTAAGCTATACGAGCCTGTCTTTGATTGTTTTCATAGAGGCCGCTATGCCTAATATGCCTCTGCCCAGATCGCTGTCAGATCGTTAGCAGACAAAAGGCAGCACAGGTCCCACTGGTCAGGTAAATAATAATAATAATAATTAATAAAAAACTTTATTTATACAGCAATTTTCAAAACAGTTACAAAGTGCTTTATAGAACAAAATAAAATAGTACACACAGTCAAGATAAAAACAACAAAGACTACAAAACCGACATAATACCTGATAAACAACAGTGTGCAATAAAAAATTAAATCGGTAAAAAGCAAGTAATCAAAGAGGCATTGAAACTAGACATGCAATAGATTTACTATTTTTTAAAAGCTATAAAAGTAAGTTTTGAGGAGTGATTTAAAAGAAGGTACTGAGCCAGCTAACCTAAATTCCTCAGGTATGGAGTTCCACAGCTCTGGGGCTCTAACAGAAAAAACCGGTTTGCTTTTGTAATGAGATGGACTGTGGGAACAGTTAAAAGGGTTCTACTTGAGGCGCGCAGGCAGCGACTAGGCTTATAAGACACGAGCAAGGCCATGTAGAGCTTTAGAAGTAATTAATCCATCCATCCATCCATCTTCTTCCGCTTATCCGGGGCCGGGTCGCGGGGGCAGCAGTCTAAGCAGGGACTCCCAGACTTCCTTCGCCCCAGACACTTCCTCCAGCTCCTCCGGGGGGATCCCGAGGCGTTCCCAGGCCAGCCGAGAGACATAGTCCCTCCAGCGTGTCCTGGGTCTTCCCCGGGGCCGCCTCCCGGTGGGACATGCCCAGAACACCTCCCGAGGAGGCGTCCAGGAGGCATCCGGATCAGATGCCCTAGCCACCTCAGCTGGCTCCTCTCGACGTGGAGGAGCAGCGGCTCTACTCCGAGCTCCCCCTGTGTGACTGAGCTCCTCACCCTATCTCTAAGGGAGCGCCCAGCCACTCGGCGGAGGAAGCCCATTTCGGCCGCTTGTATCCGCGATCTTGTCCTTTCGGTCACTACCCAAAGCTCATGACCATAGGTGAGGGCAGGAGCGTGAGATTGACCGGTAAATCGAGAGCTTTGTCTTTCGACTCAGCTCCTTCTTTACCACAACGGTCCGATACAGCGCCCGCATCACTGCAGACGCTGCACCGATCCGCCTGTCAATCTCACGCTCCATCCGTCCCTCACTCGTGAACAAGACCCCGAGATACTTAAACTCCTCCACTTGGGGCAAGGACTCCCCACCCACGCCAAGAGAGCAAACCACCTTTTTCCGGTCAAGAACCATGGCCTCAGATTTGGAAGAGCTGATTCTCATCCCAGCTGCTTCACACTCGGCTGCAAACCGTCCCAGTGCATGCTGCAGGTCCTGGTTTGAAGAAGCCATCAGAACGACATCATCTGCAAACAGCAGAGATGAGATCCTGTGGTTCCCAAACCGACACCCTCCGGCCCCTGACTGCGCCTAGAAATTCTGTCCATATAAATTATGAACAGAACCGGTGACAAAGGGCAGCCCTGGCGGAGTCCAACATGCACCGGGAACAGGTCTGACTTACTGCCGGCAATGCGAACAACACAGCTCCTGCTCCGGTTATACAGGGACCGGACAGCCCTTAGCAAAGGGCCCCGGACCCCATACTCCCAGAGCACTCCCCACAAAGCGCCCGGGGCACACGGTCGAATGCCTTCTCCAGATCCACAAAGCACATGTGGACTGGTTGGGCAAACTCCCATGAACCCTCGAGCACCCGATGGAGAGTATAGAGCTGGTCCAGTGTTCCACGACCGGGGGACGAAACCACTCTGCTCCTCCTGAATCCGAGGTTCGACTATCGGACGAATTCTCCTCTCCAGTACCCTGGAATAGACCTTACCGGGAGGCTGAGAAGTGTGATCCCTCTGTGATTGGAACACACCCTCCGGTCCCCTTCTTATACAGAGGGACCACCACCCCGGTCTGCCAGTCCAGAGGCACTGTCCCAGATCACCACGCGATGTTGCAGAGACGTGTCAGCCAAGACAGTCCCACAACATCCAGAGACTTAAGATACTCAGGACGGATCTCATCCACCCCGAAGCCTTGCCACCAAGGAGCTTGCCAACAACCTCAGTGACTTCGGCCAGGGTGATGGATGAGTCCGCCTCCGGTCCCCAGCCTCCGCTTCCTCTTCGGAAGACGTGACAGCGGGATTGAGGAGATCCTCAAAGTATTCCTTCCACCGTCCGACAACATCCCCAGTCGAGGTCAACAGCTCTCCACCCGCACCGCATAAGGTGTTGGTGAAGAACTGCTTCCCCCTCCTGAGCCGTCGGACGGTTTGCCAGAATTTCTTTGAGGCCGACCGATAGTCCTCCTCCATGGCCTCTCCGAACCTCTCCCAGTCCTGAGTTTTTGCCTCTGTGACCGCACGGGCTGCAGCACGCTTAGCCTGCCGGTACCTGTCAGCTGCCTCGGGAGTCCCACGAGCCAACAAGGCCCGATAGGACTCCTTCTTCAGCCTGACGGCATCCCTTACTTCCGGCGCCCACCACCGTGTTCGGGGGATTGCCGCCGCGACAGGCACCAGAAACCTTGCGACCACAGCTACGAGCCGCCGCATCGACAATGGAGGTGGAAAACATGGTCCACTCGGACTCAATGTCCCCAACCTCCCGGGATCTGGGAGAAGCTCTCCGGAGGTGTGAGTTGTAGACCCTGCTGACAGAGGGCTCCGCCAGACGCTCCCAGCAGACCCTCACGATACGCTTGGGCCTGCCAAGTCTGTCCGGCTTCCTCCCCGCCAGCGGATCCAACTCACCACCAGGTGGTGATCGGTTGACAGCTCCGCCCTCTCTTCACCCGAGTGTCCAAGACACGCGGCGGCGGAGGTCAGATGATACGACAACAAAGTCGATCATCGACCTCCGCCTAGGGTGTCCTGGTGCCACGTGCACTGATGGACACCCTTGTGCTTGAACATGGTGTTAGTTATGGACAAACTGTAACTAGCACAGAAGTCCAACAACTGAACACCGCTCGGGTTCAGATCAGGGGGCCGCTCCTTCCGATTACCCCTCTCCAGGTGTCACTGTCGCTTGCCCACGTGGGCGCTTGAAGTCCCCAGTAGAACAACGGAGTCCCCGGGTGGTGCACTGTCTAGTACCCTCCCAGGGACTCCAAGAAGGCCTGGTACTCTGCACTGCTGTTCGGCCCGTAGGCCGCCACAACAGTGAGAGACCTGTCCCCACCCGGAGGCGGAGGGACGCGACCCTCTCGCTCACTGGGGTAAACTCCAACACGTGACGGCTGAGCTGTGGGGCTATGAGCAGGCCCACACCAGCCCGCCGCCTCTCCCCCCGGCAACGCCAGAGAAATGGAGCGCCCAGCCCCTCTCGAGGAGACGGGTTCCAGAGCCCAGGCTGTGCGTGGAGGCGAGGCCGACTATATCTAGCCGGTAACGCTCAACCTCCCGCACAAGCTCAGGCTCCTTCCCCCAGCGAAGTGACATTCCATGTCCCTAGAGCCAGTTTCTGTGTCCGGAGATCTGGTCGCCGGGCCCCTGCCTTCGACTGCCGCCCAGATCTCTCTGCACCGGCCCCTACGGATCCTCCTGCGGGTGGTGGGTCCACGGGAGGACGGCCCCACGCCGCTCCTTCGGGCTGTGCCCGGCCGGGCCCGTGTGGAAAGGCCCGGCCACCAGGCGCTGCCGTCGGGCACCCACCCCAGGCCTGGCTCCAGGGTGGGGCCCCGGTAGCGCCAATCCGGGCGACGTAACTGGCCTTGATTTTAAATAATCCATAAGGGTCTTCTGAACCGCTCTTGGTCTGACCCGTCACCCTGGACCTGTTTGCCATGGGTGACCCTACCAGGGGCATACAGCCCCAGGCAACATAGCTTCCAGGGTCATTCGGGTACTCAAACCCCTCCACCACGTTAAGGTGGCGGTTCAAGGAGGGGAGAAGTAATTAATAAAAGTTTAAAATCAATTCTAAACTTAACAGGTAGCCAGTGTACCAAAAAGCACCACAGAGCGCCACAGGAAGTCATTCCTGCCTGTGGCCATCAAACTCTTTAACTCCTCCCTCTAAATGTAGTCTGTATGACCCTAAGTCATTAAACTGGACATTGATCATTACATAGCTGCAATACTTGAGATAATTGTGCAATATATTGATATTTATTCATACCTCTATTACTGCTGTGCAATATCCTCCGTCTCATTATAAATTAAGCTACACTTAACTTGGCAGTTCACGCACTATTACTTTATACCATATTATTATCAACAGGTAAACCCACTTTGTACTTCACACTTATTTTATTTTATACTTATACCCACTTGGTACTTAATTTCATTTCTGACCTCTATTATAGTGTATTATATTTTTTGCTTGTTTTTTTGCTGAGTACTTCTATTCCTGTGTGCACTGACGTGATAGTGAGCTACTGTACCAAAAGAGTTTCCCCTCGGGGATCAATAAAATATTTCTGATTCTGAACATTGCAAGGGTGGGTGTGATATGGTGTTGTCTCTTTGAGTTTGTCTGGCAGCCGAGTTCTGAATGAGCTGGAGATGGGAAATGGCCTTTTGGCCAATACAGGGAATTACAATAATCCAGACGTGACGATATGAAAGTATAGATGACGTTTTCAAGGTCTGCATGAGATAAAAAGAAATTTAACTTTTGCGATATTCCTAAGTTGGAGGAAGCATGATTGTGTTACTGTGGTGATTTGAGTGTCAAAATCTAGCTCAGTCAAAGATCACACCCAAATTGCGAGCGGAATGTTTGACGTAGGAGGACAGGGTCCCAAGATTCTTTTTTAAGTCACTAGACAGGTTTCGGGGGCTGAATAGAAGGACCTCAGATTTGGACTCATTGAGTTGGAGGAGGTTTGGTGACATCCAGCATTTAATGTCAGAGAGACAAGCCATAACGTGAAAGTTCTTCCTTGTCAGTACCAGTTAGTGGAACATAAAGTTGCGTATCGTCCGCATAACAGTGGAAATTAACATTATGCCTACAGATTATTTGACCCAAAGGAAGCATATAAATAAAAAACAGTATGGCTACCCTCGGTTTCTGTTTAGTTTCATGTACTTAAATAATTAAACTTTTTTCATTGCAGTTGAATTGCAAAAAAATTACGTGTTGCAAGAACTTGTTAGGGTATATGCATTGAGCGCGGTACCCTCTTGATATATGTTTACTTGTAATCAAACATAATCGACCTGTAAAGGGGATATTGCGTCTGTCATTCCTGTTATTAGCCTGCAGAGTTACAAATTATGGTCTGTAGGCTACGCAATGACGGCAGAGTCAATACACTCAAAGATAGCCTACAGTAGGCCATGCGCCCACTGAACAATATAACCAACACGCGCAAGGAATTGCAAAGGGATTTTCATTTTTGGTAGTACTCCTAACGACTTACTTTTCTCAGTAACGCTGTAACGCAACAAGTTACTTTTTAACGGCAGTAATCTTGTAATGTAACAAGTTACTTTTAAAAGTAATGTTACCCAATACTGCTCATTTCCCACCAACAGTGCATTACTGCCTGAAAACAATGTGGTGATGTGCTGTGAGTCAACAAGCCAGGCTAGACAATTAAAATATACAAAGAAAAACATGATTGTAATGAAAATAATGTTGAACAGGAGGAGAATAATGATTATACGCAAATAATAATGCAAAAATCCAGATCTATTTCACCACTGCTCTTTTCCTGGATCATATTTAGGCCCCTTTTCCCCCGCACATGGAAATCCAGCTTAGCAGCTCTCTAGTAAAAATGGAAAGCTGAGCAAGTCTTTTCCTGAGCTGCTCATATGTCATGTTAAAGACACTGCAGGAACAGCAGAGGAAGGCGGAGCATACAACAGGGACTTCGTAATGTCTGGAGCAAGAAACAGAGAAGGTGTGTGTGTGTGTGTGTTTTGGAGGGGAGGGTGCTGCAGGAGTAGCAAGAGTGAAAGTGAACAGGCCAAAATTTTGGCAAAAAAAAATGGGACTGTTTGTGTCAGCAGAAGTGAGGGAAAGCAACACAAAATGAATGAGGGAGAGATGTTGGAAGTTAAGAAGGAAAATGCCTGTTCACATGCGGTTTACCATAGTTCTGTACAAAGTATAAGGAAAATGGTATCTAAGACTACGTGTACATTAAGCCATCTAAATTTTAATTTTGTGAAAATGACATGATTTTGTAGAGCCTCTGTCCACAGTGAAACACCTGAACAATAGAAAAACAACTAGATCTCTTCTTCTGCGTCTTTTTTTCAGTTGGCAAACAACAAAACTGCTGTGTGATTGGCTATATCGACATTTTGAATTGCATGATAACAGAGAAAGTTAAAGACTTAAAGTTAAACAGAAACTTCTTCTTAACTTTTCTACCTCACAGCCTCCGTCTGTGATTAGGTACTTTTTGTGGATTAGGACTACAGACACAGCTGATTACTCTGCCGAGTGTCAGCCCATTCGACCTCCCTTCAGCATCCTCCTTCTCTCAGTGATCATGTTTACTGCGTTTTAAAACAGCCAATTTCATAGTACAGTTGTTTTCATTTACATGTTTTTTCTGTTGTCAGACAAGGGAACCAGTCTGATACACTGAAACACCAAGGCTTTTTAAGATGTATACACTCTGGAGTCTGTTTTGGGGGGAGAAAAACACTGTAGTCTGAAGCGAGGTCTGAAACTGAAACGTTCACAAATTTAACTGGCTTAGTGTGGATGTACGCTAAGGCACACTGTATAGTCCTTGTAGTTTTAGTTTACTGTTTACCATGATATGTTAAGGAAATCAAAATTCAAAGGAATAGTTTGACATTTTGGAAAATAAGCTTATTCGCTTACTCGCCAACAGAAGATCAATATCTCTCTACTTTCATATCTCTATGCTAAATATAAAGCTGGAGCCAGAGGCCGGATATCTTAGCTTGCATGGTAACAGTGACAACAAGACACCAGGAAGTCACTGTGCCTAACCAAGAAATAGTCCTGCACGTAACTCCCTGTAAAACCACAACTTGTTGTTGTTACACTTGTGTGTTAATTAGTTAATTAGTGAGCCTATAATAGGTATATATATATATATATATATATATATATATATATATATATATATAATTTGTGCTGGGTTGTTTAAGATATGTGCATGTCACATTTATTGCAGATGCTGCAGTGCTGCTAATTTCTTTTTCAACCTCAGGTACAAAGTTTATAAATTATGAAATTGGCATGTATTTTCAGACATTTTTAATGTTTAAATGGGATCATAGAGCCTTTGCAGGACTGAGGCCCCTGGCATGGATCAGTCAGACAGCAGCAGACAGTTCAGGGCTGGTGGCAGTCAAACACGTAAACCTCTGGAGCCAGCTGCTTCCACTCAGCCCTAAATTCCCCCAATCGACTCAACCTCAACACACACACCCAATGACTGAATTTAGTTCTAAACACACAGAAAAACACCAATTTAGTGATAGCTGGCTTCTAAAGCAATAGTTTCACATTTTGGAAAATACTTTTATTTGTGTTAAATGAGAAGATTAATACCACTCTTATGACTGTCTACTAAATATGAAGCTAGAGCCAGGAGACTTTTAGCTTAACGAAGCATAAAAACTGGAAACAGGTCAAAACAGCTAGCCTGGTTCTGTCCAAAGGTAACCAAATCAGCCTACCAGCACACTAACACATTGTATCTTGTTTGTTCAAACCAAACAAAAACGTCGTGGTTTTCCAGGGGTTATGACAATTTCTTGGCTGGATGCAGTGACTTTGTGGAGTCTTGTTGTCACTGTGAGCTTGCTAGGCAACCAGCTAAGACTCCAAGAAGTCAAACCAAACCTCCAGTGAGCTTTAGAGGTACAGGTACCTTTTAAACAGAGCCAGACTAGCTGTTTCCCCATTTGCAATCTTTATGCTAAACTAAACTAAGCTAACTGTCTCCTGACTGTAGCTTCGTATTGAGTGCTATGAGTGTGGTAATGATCTTCTCATTTAACTCTCGGAAGAAAGCAAATTAGCGTATTTCCAAAAATGTCAAACTATTTCTTAAAAAATCTGCAAAAATATAGGAAAGAGTATATTCACACAACAGTGATAGACATAAAATTATTATAGCTGATCAGGTAGTCCAGTAGACATTATTTGATCAATTAACTGTGTCAAATGGATCAGATCTGCAGCAGTCATGCCATGCACTCATGTTTTTGAGAACTGCCAAGCTAGTCTGACTGTTTCAGATAAGATGTCCCTGAAGCACTTCAGAGAGACAAACATTTCTGTCCCTCCCTCTCATATTTAGAAGAAAAAGATGCCATCTCTGGTATTCATTCCTACAGTGCAGACTCAAATACATTCTGCAGTTGTCTGTTCTCTCTACTCAAGAGCCCGCGGCCATCTCCAACAAACAGACCTATTGCAACACTTGTGTTGAGTTTATGGTCGGCTCTAGAAATTAATTTTGTTGGTGTGGTCCGAGATGACAACACAGCAGAGAATTATGGACTTCTGTTCAACCTTGAGCCACGTGATTCTTTACCGACACAGTTAAACATAAAACCCTGAAATTGGATTTGTAGAGAGAAGGAAGTAAATATTTAGATTAGTCTCTGCCCTACAGCTGCACCTCAGGCAGCAGGCAAAGGGATAACATCATTTATGCTGTAAAGACAGATTTTTCGTTATTTGAATTGAACAATCAGCACAAAGTCAGGACAGTGATGTGGTATATGTTTTACGACAAGGGCTACAGTGGGATTTATGAACCAGGCAATTAGTTCCAGATTTGCAAAACCAAACACTGAAAATAATGTTTGTTTATTTGCAAAATGAAAATGGCACTGTCTGCTGTGGAGATATACGACTCCCCTCCCGAATTATTAGCTGTGAAGTGCGAGCAAAACACAAGTTGGGAAAGTCTTGTTGTTTGTGTGTCTCACTTTCCGTGCTTTTCTTCACTCATTTGTCTGGCCCCTCCCCGCTGGCAGCTGAGCTGAATAAATTAATCATCCCATGACTGATGATACACACAAGTTTTAGTTTTCTTCCCCCCCGGCTTCTTAGTTGAAACTAAGAAGGACTGCCATTAGATATTCTCTTCTAGTTGGACTATCTTTGCCTGAAGCGACAAATTGTCATGGCTTAGAGAAGAACTGACTCATTCCTCCGCGCCCGTTTCGTTTTACAACCACCTCTGAATGGCGTATCAGCTTCCAGTGGGTCCTTGGCCTTTGTTTTGAGAAAAGGAAACAACAGCTGTTGCTTTCACAGGATTTTCGAACCCAGGGTCCTTGGAAAGGAGAAAAAAATCTCCCTTTTTTTTAAAAAAAAAAAAAAAAAAGTGAAAAGCCCCCTTGCCAAGGAAACTGCTCCAAATCAACACCACCAGTAGACCTTTCTCTCTGTTTCTGACACCTCCACACTATCTATCTCTTTCTCTCTCTCTCTTTATTTCTCTGTCTCATACAAACACAGTCTTTTCCTCTCTTTGTCGAAGGGACGGGGGTAGAATGGGAGGGAAACAGAGAGGAAACTCACAGGTTCAGCTTCTTCTTCACCTGTCTCATTATTAGTGGTGATGAAGGAAGCAGTCAGAATTCCCTCCAATCATTTTGTCTGTGAGCCTCCTGTCTCCCTGCGTCCACCTGTTGACAGAGCTGCTAAATGAGTCCTGGGCAGGAATGTTAATCAAAGAATCTGACATGTTGCTGGAGATCTGGCCTTCAGCCTCTCGGTGGGCCTCTTGGACAGGTGGCTCTGTCTCTGTGGAGCAGATCTGATATCAGGACCTCGGTACATTTCAAAACTCCTGGTTGTGTTTCAGACTTTGTCTCTGTCTTGTTCTTTTGCTCAGTATTTTCTGTGGAAGTTTAGCCTGTTTTTAGGTTCTCAAAAAAACCCATACAGTAAAAGACTGTGTACGCTTCCTTTTGTGTGTAAAGCCTCTTTCAAACATGCACTTTTTTATGTAAATGTGTTGGAAATTTAATATGTTGGTAAAAGCGCCAGAGTCACTTTTTAACGGAAAAGTTACAACGGCAATCTAGGTGGGATCGTGACATTTCACTAAAACTTTTAACTTGGCACAAGTCTGAATTGAATGCCGACAGACTAACGTAAAGGCTGCAGCAGCACAAAGTAAACATGCAGAGATAGAAATTATATGCGTCTTGTCGCCTTGTTAAGATCACTGTAATACATTTCTTTAGGTGTTTAAAAAAAAGTTAAAGTCCAATGTTTTCTTGGTCCATCCATCCACCCCGACCTCCTCCCTACGCAGACTTTGTCGCTCTATAATAACATCAACTGACGTCCTCCTTTGCTCCCTTACTACAGCTGTTATAGGGCTTTGTCACTTGAACGTAAACAGATGTCGGTTGCTAACGTGACTGATGCTGTCGTTCTTCTTGAGAGGACAAGTCTCCCGTTTTCCAACTGAACCCCAGCCACTTAAAACCACTGGAGAAAATATGGTTGTATCTCACACTTAAGCTAATGTTGTCTTGTTCTTGTGAAAAATATTTCTTGTGGCAGTTTGTCCGTTTTCAGGAAACTCAAATAATTACATAAGTCTCTGTGTTTCCTTTGTGTTTAATTCATCCTTTTCTGGTTCTATAAAAAACACAATTGAGGATCTTTATAAGAGAACTGAAAGAATTGTCTACAAGTTTGGTGTAATCCACACTAGAAATTTAGTCTTGACTTGAGCTTTGTCTGGTGTTTGGTTTTATCACCTCTCTGAGATCTTTTGTTTTCTATGTATCTTACATCCAAGCCACAGAGGCAAGCTGGCGCAGTTAATCTGTCATTTCTTTTCATCTCCATAAATCAGCAGATTCCAGACCAAAAAGAAAACATTTTATACGTAATTAAAGACAATAGATTCTGCTTACTTTACTGTAATGTGTAACATCCATCCTGGAAATATGATCCTCTGATTCACTTGTTTGCGGTTTGGCTATCAAAAGAGAATAAATGTTTTCTCTGTGCCAGCTGATCAGACATTGTGGCACGAGGCAGTGAGAGCTGCAGCTGGAGGATGGGGTTGTATGATGAGGTTAGTGGGACAAATTCATCAAGTAGCTGAAAGAGCCTCGGGGCAGAAGACATCATCATCAAAGAAAACACAAACTAATTGCAGAGCATTATAGTGCAGGTTCAGCAGCTGATCTGTTTGATGTTTGTGTGTGTGTGTGTGTGTGTGTACGTGCTCTGGCCTCATTTTGGGGGGAAACCACAATGTTTAATCTTGACATTAAGACTTCTTTAGCAGGCATTAAGCCAAGCTGTGTATGTTTGGTGGTGGTTAACCACCCAAACAAAAGATCCTAATGAGATACCTGTGTTCACTCATTGGCTGGTCTTAGCCGAAACATTTGTTCAGCCTGAGCAGTGAACTTAAGTGCACTTAACAGTGCTGTAAAATATGCTTACTGCTGTGTTTGATAATATTTGCAGAAAATTCTGTCTTAAAATATATGTGGCAATTTTCCTGAAATATAGCCCATATTCATTGATGCCATATGTATTTTTGTTAAGTGATTTTCAAGTTGAATTGGCTACATTTCTTGCCTCATAAAACCGTTGCAAATTGAATTTCCATCTCTGTCTCCGCTGTTTTTCTTTTTCTTTGCCATTTTCGTGGCTTTGCAAAGAGACAATTTCCCTTTTTCTTTTAATGACAGGTTATTAACACTAGAGTTGGACAAAACAAACAATTTGAAGACGTCACCTTGGGGACCGGGACATTTTTCACTATTTTCTGACATTGCATAAGTGATTAATCAAGAAAATAATTGGAAGATTAATTGTTAATGAAAATAATCATTAGCTGCATCCCTAAATAACATGTTTGATTCCTTTTAGTTGCCTGCTACTTATTGAGGAATAAACTGCAGGAGTTGCTCATACATCTTGGAAACCCCCAGTGTGACTGGATCCAGACTATTTAGCACCAGATGATGCTAAACCTGAGCTAATGAGGGCAATATTTCTCTCTAATCTAGCGTGTCTTCAGTTTAATAGATCTGAGACATTCCTAGAAGGGCATATTTAAATTCTCACTTACTCTGTTTGTGTGTAAATGGGCCAGCTGGCTGCTCTCAGCTGTTCTGCTCGGCTCACTCTCTCTGCTGGTCGCTGTAAGGTGGAGACATGCTGCGTTTGCTGAGAGATGAGGTGTGCAGCCGCCATTTGGATCCAGCAAAACTCTTCCCAGTGTTGATCTTTGTCTGTCAGGGCTCAGTTTATATTATGAAATGGAGAAGAAGTGGAACGGAGTTTGACAGAACTGCCCTCAGTTTGTCATTGTAGACCTCCTCCTTTGTAAACCCCATTTTACCACCAGTGTTGTCCAACCTCAGTGTTTAACAGAAGTGAAATTACCAAGCTCATTCGCAGGGTTTGCTAAGCTGTCATCACAGCTTCCCTCAAACCACTAAAAAACAATCTTTACATGAAGACATTTGTGTTATGATAAGATTGTTCCCTGGCATTTGGAAGATTAGTTTTTTTCTGGCTGTATGCGTGATGAAAATGGTCATTATAATACACAAACACACAAACAAGTTATTCTTATCTTCCAAATGTGTTGTCTAAGTTTCCTGTGCTTCTGCACCTGCAAGAATAATTGTGTTTTAATCAAACATGGATGTTTTCTATACTGTGGAGCGGCAACAAGTATTCAATTAATCGATTATTATTTGATAGTAAACAGAACATTTATTGGTAACTGTTTTCATAATTGATTGATTTATTAAGTCATTTTTCCAGCAAAAATGCCAAACATTTGTTCCAGGTTCTCAAATGTGAGAATTTGCCTCTTGCATTATAATACATTTTCAAGTTTTGAACTGTTGGTCGGACATAAGGCATTGGTGATGTCACCTTGGGCTCTGGGAAACTGAACATTTTCACTATTTTCTGATGTTGTATTGACTAAATTATTAATGGATTAATGGAGAAAGTAATAAGCAGATCCTAGCTTTTACTGTAGCTCAAAGCATCACTGTAAAGTACGACCTCACAGAGCCGCTAGCATGGCTGTAGCCTCTTTGTCTTGTCACTTTTTTCGTTCCCAACACAGACCTATGTACTAAATGAAAACTGCTATAAACAGATTTGTCCAAAATCCAAATATATTTAATTTACAATGATATAAATCAGAGAAAAGCAGCAAATCCTCACATTAGAGAAGCTAGAACCCGTGAATGTTTGACATTTCTGCTTGATAAAGACTTTAAATGTCAGCGATTAAGCGATAGTCGGTTGTTTCACCACTAAATGAAACTTTATCTTCAACCTCCTTTTTTGTCAGAAACCAAAACCGACTCAACAAATGCCACCTTTTGGTTCTAGGAAGAGGAACATCCTCCTGACACCCGGCCTGCCCTCCCTCTTTAGCACCTCTAACAGCTTCCAGGATCTAATGCTGTTAAACAAACAAAACCTCAAGGAGAAGATCAAAGAGCACAGAGCCACATTTAACTTTCTACCCCCCCGTTAGATAACACCTTTTGTTGCTTTATTTATCTTTTTATTCATGTATTTTTTTTGTGTGTGTATGGGTTTTGCAGCCATTCGGAAACTGGTGATAATTTGGAACATGTGTATTTTAGTGAAGCCTCAGATTTGAGCCTGTACATGCAGCAGAATGTGAATTAAAATCATGCAAATGCCTTCACTCAGTCACTCGTCAGTATTATGTGATGAGCAGCTTTTGTGTGCTCTTTGTCACACAGTTAATCAACAAAGGAAAGCGTGTTAGTGGCACTCAGAGGAATTAAGTCCAATCATACAAAGTGACCACAATGTGAAACCTTGATCTCCTTTCAAATCCCTGCTTGACTGAGCTCTGCTCAACACCAGCCAAAGTAAACTACCTCTCTTCATGCACCTTGAATGCAAGCAACGCTGAAGAGAAGTAGCAGCCCTCCAGATCCCTGTAAAGCTCTTTGTTTGTGAAGCACTTTTAACTGGAAACCGTACTGTAAAAGATACGTAATTATCCAAAGCTGGTTCATAAAAAGAGAAAAGGCTTTGCTGCAGGCAACCTGGAGGTTTGTTAGTGCAAGAAAAGCTGCAGAAAATCTTGTAACCAGGTGCATTTGGGTACCTATTGCAGTGCAACACTTATTCATTTTGTTCCTAAGAGGGTGTGTGGGTGAGTGTTCTGTCTTTGTCTCTCTTTCATACACACAAAATCCACAGTTGTGTTTTTGCACACAGGTAATAAGAAGGAGGAAGTGAGGACGAACACCAAATTATGACAACCGTTTCGATCGAGCAGCAGATTAATTGTATGCAGTTAGTTCAGAGAGAAATAGTCAAGGTATTTCCCCATTAAAATATAGTTTAAAAAAAGTTTGTTTTGTCGTTTTTGAAATATTGTAAATACAACTAAGTAATAAAATCTGTATTGGGAAGTTTGCATGAAAAATTCGGCTCTTCAGCAGACAGCAGCTTATACACAACAGTGATTTTAACCTGTATTTGTTTGTTTAAAATATTACTAGACTCACTAACACTATAACCTACTGCTACTACTGTTTCTACAATTGCTGTTAATGCTACAGTACAATAAAAAGAAAACACTAAGTATAGTTACATTAGCAAGCTAGGTCATCCAAAATTTGCATCTATGGTCTGTACAGTCGACACAGTAAAAGACATGACAATGCAAAAACATTACAACAGTGAGCCTTAAGGCATCAGTATGCTTCAATCGAAGGGCTTGTCGGCTGGTCAAACAGCGTCTGAAATCCCCTTCCACCACACCTGTCCGACATCATCATTTTTTGACTACATAAAGATGGGATACTGTTTAATAACATACTGTACATGATTCATCATCAGCGTGACAATAATAAACACTTGTTTACGGTTCAGGGACGTTCGTGGTCATGTTTAAACTATGCTGACCGTTGGTTGGAAACGGGAACTGAACAGCAATCGTGAAAGTGAGATGCTGCTCTATAACACTGTCACCTGACATCTTCGTTTAATTTATACAGCCACTAGAGGGCTTTGTCACTTGAACGTAAACATTTGTAATTTTGGGGCACTTGCTGAAACGACTGATGCTTACAATCCTGTGCTTTGAGTTGTTGTTTTTTTAGCTCTGTCAGACCTGGATTCATGACCCTCCTGACCTGGCCTGTATTGCGTGTTGGACACTGCTCAACTATGGCGAAGTGTCTTATGGAAATGTTTAATGTTGGTGACGTTTAAGTAGAATTTTGAAACCCACAAGTTGTGGCAGCAGTCATGTATAAATCAGAGATAAATGCAGGTGGAACAATGTGTTCAGTAAAGTGCGACATATGTGAGTCTTCTGTATGAAAGCTGTATTGGTTTTGGGACTACACTTTTTGGATCTCAGCTCGTGCCTTTAACTGCTGGTCAGAAACCCAGATGGGTCACAGTCTTTCTTCTAGTGGTGTCCCCACATAACCAGAGCAGAAATATGTTTTCATCAGCCTGGGTTAGATTTCTCTTTTGGTTTCTTTGGCTGAAAAAGTCTCAGAACCTTGCCTGTCCTAATATTTGTTTTTATAAATGGACCTCGGTGTGGTCAGATTTCCCCACAAAATTAACACTGGTCACAGAAACGATAAACCGCTGATTAACCGCAGCTTTAAATCCACTTAGAATTCATGTTATGAGGCAGAAATATTCAAGTCATCTCAGACAGGCAGAGAAAGACAGGAAGTTAGAAAGGCAGCAGGCAGGGAAGAGGTGAAACTGCACAGAGAAAATGAGATTTAAGTGAAAACAGACGACAGGTCTGCACCAGTCTGCTCATATGAAGCCTGATACAGAAAGATTCTCATAGTGGAGAGAGGAGTGGAGACCAATCCCATCGCGCCGCGCCACAGGAAGTAGCCGGGGCTGTTAGTCTGACTGGCGTATGACTCTATATTCCATCTCTGTGTTGGCCCGAGGCCTTGCCACTGACACAGACTGGAAACATCGAAACGATTGTGCGCCGCAAAGTTGTCAGGGGGAAAAAAAACATGCTGGCATAGAGAGCTGCTTAAAGCGATACACAGATTCACAGCACACCAGGCAGAAAAGATTTACACACCCAGTGAAGAGAGAGACAGTAACATGTTCTAGCCAAGGCAAACCCATACTCGTGTTTATGGACATTTTTTCTCTCACAGACCACAGGCTTTGGATGGGTCCATGAGAGTGTGTGTCTGTGATTTTTTTTTTCCACACTAAATCTCACTCTAATCAGTATTTAAATTCTAATTGCATGTTTAAGTTTTTTGGTTGGCTTTGATGTTTAACGATAGCGCGCTTTGGGAGAAAAAGCTAATTACAAATGTACGATTAGCAAGTAATCAGGGCAGATCTTTTCTTGTGGTGCTCTCATGAGTTAGAAAGTCACCTGCAGTCCCATAACATGGCACATAGATCAAATAAATTTCTCATCTGTGCACATCGATGACCTTGTTTATTGTAAACTACAGTAATTAGCATGTAGTTGCAGCAGGAAACACAACATTTGGATGCATGGGGGCATAATACCCAGTGTTGTGCAAGTTACTTAAAATTAGTAATTAGTTAGTTACTTTTGAGAGAAGTAACTAGTAATTCAATAACTTTACAAATTACTGCATATAAAAGTAATTAGTTACTAAGGAAAGTAACTGTTGCGTTACTTTACAATATCTGCTTCAATTCTCTTATTATTGCACACATAGCTATATTATTTTAGTGTTGCTGTGGCACAGTGTGGGACAAGACAACTGTCAAATTTTATCTATCATTATCACTATGAAAAGTAAGTAGTAGAACCATAAAACACAATAAATAGGCCTATCAAAACAAATGTATTGTAGCCTCAACAGGCCTTCAAATCAAGCAACACAAGTCAGGTTTTAATATGCTTTTGGCAGTGTAAAATGAAATAACTGTTCCTCAGACATTTCCAGGACAGCAAGCTCACATTGCCTGAACTGTCGGCCATTGTGTGCAGTCTAATACTAATTGATTGATTCATGTCATTCATTGTGCCGCTGTAAAGTTGGGTGACATTAGATCATAAACCGGATAATCCAGGGAATAGGCTGCGTTTGTTGCCATCAAGACAAAAGTAACAAATAACGAGCCCATTTAATTTTCAGTAATTGTAATTGTGTTATTTAATATGAAAAAATAATTAGTTACATTTCAAGTTACTGCCAAAAGTAGTGGAATTAAAGTAACTTTGTTACTTTGGAACACATTACTCCCAACGCTGATAACTAGGCTTCTGTTAAAATGTCTTTTTTTTATGTAAAAATCTGTTCAAACTAAAAATGGTGATCAGTAACATATTTAAGTGGAAGGAAACTATTTGACTCTTTTTTTTTTTCAAAATAAAGACAACCTGGGTTGTGTCTGAAGTGTTTTGGCTAAACCTGTAATTTTTACTCGAACCACAACAGAAATTGTCTGACAAATAATGTTACATGCTGTTCCTTTCAGCCCAAAGCCATAATTTCAAAACGATACAAAAAGTTACAATTGTGAATCTGATCCTGATGATGGCCTAAGCTTGTTGGGAGTATCATGTTTTCGTGCTTTGTAGTGTTTTTGCAGACAGCCAGCTGCTAGTGGTTTGGCCAGCCATGGGAAATCTCCCTCCCATTAGCTTGCCTCCTGCCCTTAGTCATCTCTCTTATCTTCTGGCTCAGCCCACTGAGAGAGCAGTCCTCCCCCGAATGGACAGAAATATTTACCCATGAATGGAGCTATAGATAAAATCTTCCCCCATGATACCCTAGAGCATAGTCCTTCTCCCTGGGTGCTACCCTGAACTATCAGAGCTACATTCAGGCCTTCCAGCTACTAAACTATTTTAATGAATACACAATTAGAGCAGCCCTGGGTCAACTAAGGCCTAAGGGTCTAGATGGCATCCCTGTAAGACATGCACTTGTTTAGGTTTTTGACATCAATTCAGTTTTTGTACTTTTGTTACAATTAGCTGTGCAGGAAATGTCTGAATCCATAGCAACTGGAGAGAAAAAGTGAAGAGTGTGAGTCAAGTTACAACTAAGGCTACATCCACACCAATACGTTTTCATTTTAAAATGCATAACTTTTGCCACGTTTACGCCTAGCGTCTACACTACTTCAGCATTTTCGAACCCCTAGAGACTTTTGAGAACGCTGCCGACCCCATTTTAATTTGAAAACTCTGGGATTGCGTTTTTGTCTGGACGGGCTGAAACTGAGACTTTGAAAACGCTGACGCAGACACCCACGTTTGCTTCCTGATTGGGTTTTATCATTCACGACGTGTCCTTCTCTGATTCGTCATGCCCCTATCACATGACCCTTTTCCGGAAAAGAAAACAAACGACATCAGCCTTGACTACCAGTGGTTAATTCAACATGGATAACGAATTAGGCAGGCATTGCTGACCTTGTTGTCTATGCTAGCAGCTGTTGTGCAGTTAAAGCTGAAGTAGGCAACATCACGCAAACACCTTGCATATTTAATTATTAGGTGGCATTGAAAAGGGTTGGTCTCAGTTTTGTAAAAACACTATTAACACAGCATTGAAAGGAAATAGTTCAAATACAGGTTCATTTTACTGGACAGCTTTCCAAGACCTGAAAGAAATGCAACTGACTTGAAAATTGAACATTAATACTTGTGACTTGACTCTCTAGGAAGTCTTAAAGGGACAGTTCACCCCAAAATCAAAAATACATATTTTTCCTCTCACCTGCAGTGCTGTTTATCCATCTAGATTGTTTTGGTGTGAGTTGCAGAGTTTTTGAGATATCAGTCATAGAGATGTCTGCCTTTTTTGAATATAATGGGACTATATGGCACTCAGCTTGTGGTGCTCAAAGCGCCAAAAAACTACATTTGAAAAACTCAACAGCAATGTCTCTTTCCAGAAATCATGACCCACTTATTCAAGATAATCCACAGATTTGTTGTGAGTAGTTTCATGTAGGAACTATACGTAGAAAGAAAAATCACTGGATTTGATCCAACAGACTTAAAAATACCCCCAGAACTAGCCAGTCACTAGCTCTGATTTGTCCAATAGGCTTTCAATGATTCTCATTAATAAAGTTTAGACACCAAGCAGAAAGCAAGTGGAGTGAGGGCTGGTGGTTCTGAGCACATGGAGACTAGCTCTCTCTTCACTGTGTAGGCATGGCTTTTTTTTCTGACCTCTGTCTTTTGTCTGTGCACTGGACATGCTCATCTGCGCCCCCACCATCTTTTCAGATGCTTCCACCTTTCTGTACCTGCACTTTACATACACCCAGTGCGCGTGCGTCTTTGTCAACTGTGTGCTCAACATTAAGATTCTCAAATGACGCCAGACTTGTTTGTAATGTGGCGGTTAGGGTTATGATGAAAAATATGATAGTTCTTCAAGAATTGTGTATTACCATTATACATTTTGTGTATTCTAAGTAGTTTAAAGTTAACTTGGCAGTGAACATCTTTTATAAAATAAGCTTTATGATCATCGATCATACTGCAAAGGGTGTGTCCACCACCATGGCTGAAAGCTAAGGTCTGAACAAGTTAGTTAAGGTGTTTAGATTGAAGCTAGTAGTGTTAAACAAATATAAGGTGACTCCAAGATGATCAAGAATGATTTTGTGTTCTGGTATGGAATGAAAATCTCATATAAAAATGTTCTGATGTACAGAAACAGTGGGCCCCCAGGCATATCTCTGATAACAAAACCTTATATGAAATTAGCTGACTTTTCATTTGGGAACCCATGAACAATCCTGAGACCTGAGGCGGTTAGAAGTCATCTCTGTTTTATGTCAGCTCATTTTTCTTCTTGTTGGCTCGCTCATGCGGCCTCCGCCTGCACACCCTGACACAGCAGCAGGCATTCTTTGCCAGAAGTGGAAGATAGCACCAGTGAGAGATGGAAAGATAAGGAAAGACTGTCATGACATGCATGTTGTCTTTTGAGTGAAAATTAGAGACACAAAATCACTGAAGGAATTTCTGCTTTCAGCATTTATAGAGCTGAGTTCAGAAGACTGAACTCTCTTGTGGTGTTTGAATCAGAGACGCGACTGTTTTTTTTTTTTTTTATGCAGGTAGTAATGTGGTACACATTGTCCAACACCATCAAAACTGACACGGAAGTTGTGCAAACAGAAGAACTATTTGCCACATACACTATATTGTAATGAAAACCAAAATGTGGTCAAAAAACAAAACAGTAACTGAAATGGAGAGTGTTGTCATGGTCCATTTCAAACATGTTTTGCCTCAGGGAGTCTTTGCCAGCTGCACTTCATAAGCGTTCCTCCGACCAAAGATGCAGGTTAATAAAAAAGTCTTAAACAAAACTCTTTCAGGTTTTGAATCTGGGCCTCCGAACGCTTGACTTCATTATTTTAATTTCCGCTGCCCCGACTTGTATGAGTAAGTTTTCAATTTCCTACTGTGAAAATTCCTGTGCACTCAGCAGACTGCAGGGGACATGGCATGTTGATGAGGTTGTCAATGTTGAATGACTTTCATGCACTAAATGCTTTAAAAGTTGAAATAAAGTTCTATTTATCTAAAAAAAATAATAATTTAGCTTGAGGGGGAATTAAGAGAAGAACTGGGTAATTAGCATGAGCAGTAATGTGCAACTGTACAGACAAAGAAAAGAGAACAAACTCTTTTATTTATATTAATTTCCGGAAAGTGCAATGTAAAAACTGCGATAATGAGCACTTATTCGTGTCTGAGATTGAAGGTAGCTTGCAAGTCTCCTATATTTTAAGAATTGCAAGCATTTATGTCATCGGATCAACCTTGTCTCCTAAAAGTTGTCTTTATATACCACAAGTAAAGTTAAATAATCTTGAACGATGGTTTTTGGGTGACATGAAAAATCGTTTGTTTGCACATTATTTCTGTATTGGATAGAAAAAAAAAACAAAATTCGAAAACAGTATTTACAAGTCAGAAAGTGACAATTATAATAACTTCCGTGAAAGTAGTATTTGCATCAGACATGTTGCCAAAAATGAAAGGAAATTATAATCATGGATTATCACAGTGATGCAGTATCACAAATCTGTAGTCTCATCTCGAATATACTATCTCTTCTTCTTATTGGTGTCGATGCTGCACCACAACTTTTCCATTCTCTAAAGATGCATATAAGAGCCATTGTACTGTATGTGCTTTCCTCCAACATGGCATACTCAGTGATGTCATGCAAATTCCTCGGGCTGTGTATAATTTACCAGTGTCAACTCTTATAATTCAGAGGAGGTAACCCGCCTGATATCGCAAGTGACAACCTGTTGATGTGTTTTTGCTGCGCAGCGAGGGAGTTGCTAGGCGCTTTTTTAGTCAGCAATTAATTTCAGCTCTGGCCAAGGGTGGGTGTGACGGTCCAAATGGCTCGGAGGGTTTGACAGCCAGCCAAGAGAGTGTGAGAGAAAAACACAGAGAGAGAAGGAACACGAGCACGAGAGATTCCTTCAGCTGACTTTATTTTTATGACCGACAAACCACAGTAAACAAACAAAAGAGCACAAATTGTTCATGGACTACCCTCTAAAATCCAAACCCTAGAAGCAGTTCTGTATTAAGAAACAAGTCTCTTGCATGACAAACATACAATGAGTGTTTTTAATTTAATCTTTTTTATTAAACCGCTGGAGATTTGCAGATTATGCAATGAGAGAATGTAACTCTGCACTCTGCCTTCTATATGATGTTCAGCTATGTTCTGAGAGCTTAAAAGTAACACAAAAAATCAAATTCAAACAAATAATACATAACCCTAAGTACATCTCTTGCTCGTGTCTTGACTACATCCAGACACCCTGCAGGAGTCATTATGCAACTTACTGCATCACTGTGAAATGTGTCTCTATGTGTCATTCCAAATGATGACTAAAATGTCAACTGTACAGCCCAGAATTTATGTGTCTGCAGCAGGGTTGCCTTTTTAATGTTAAAATATACAAACTTGAAAATGTGTTTGTTTAGACAGGAACAAGACAAACTGTGCCGTTTTCTCATTTCTCTTCCTGCAAGGCTGGAGGAAGGTGTTTTGACACTCTGAGAGTGAAGTATACTCCCACCAAGCTCTTACGAACACCAGCACGACAACAACCCACCCTGTACGTGGAAATAAACATGTCACACACGCAAGTGAGAGTTTAAATAAACACGTTAGGTCCTCCTTAGTCGGGCGAACCTGCTTAGGTCTGTGTTCTTCTTTATGAATCCTCCCCTCCAAAATGAGAAAGCAAGCCTTAATACAAGTAAAATTAGTTCAAGAGAGGAAGAACTCACTTTTAAACAAGAGTGACATAGCTGTTTTTTTAAGGATAAGTTGAGATTATTTCAAAATCTGTTTTAATACAATACTCGAATGGCATGTATGTTAAAGCTGTACAAAATATACTAAATATTTTTATATTAACAAAGCATCAAATGCCTACATGTAATGTGAAAGGGGCTGCCATGTAACCACAATCCCACAAACAATTATCACCGGCCTCTACACTTCTCCTCAGCTCTACAAAGCATTTTCGCATCTTTCAGATCATTGTTTTGGTTTTCCGGCCAAAAACTTTTTTGGATCACTGTCCACTCTCATCAAACCTGTTTCCAGCCACAGCAGCCAGATGTTTTCAGGTAAAAAGCTCTAACCACCCACCGTACACAACCTGCCCGGCACCAAACTGTAGACAGATGAAGTTAGCGAGTAGCTGGTGAACATAGTGGACCATTTAGCAGCTCAACAAGCCAGATATTTCCCCCCGGGATTGGTGAAGACCAAACACAGAGCTAAAAGAAGAGTGAATATTGGACTTCCAAAAACAGAACAAAAAATACAAAGTTTAAGAGTGTCACTGGTCAATGGAAACACTTAACAAGGAAATTGTTTTCACTAAATTCACAAAATCCACAACATTTTGCACTAAAGGAATAACTTGCCTATCTGATCTGACTAACTCGGACTGCTGAAGCCTTATATTAGCTTTGGCAGAAGAAGAAGAAGAAGAAGAAGAATGCGTTTTTGCTTGGAACAAGTGTGGTCAATTTTGTCCTCCATCTTTTACTGGAAGGGAATGCTTCAGTTAGTATGCACAGGAGGCATGATTAGAGACCAGAAACTTGTTTTAAATTACCATAATGCATATGAGTATTGTATTAAGATGGACGTGGAATAGTCTGTTCTTTAAACAAATGGTTACTTTAAAGTTGAAACTGGGCTGAAATGCTGAAATGTGAAAATAATCACCAAAGCCAACTGTCAAAAACACTGATTTAATAAACTCTTGTGTAATTCAAAGCAGCATAAGCAACATTGCATTTCACAATATGTAAGAAACAAATTTAAAAGTAGTAGATAAAACACATTTTGATGTTCTAGCCAGACAATGTTTTTCTTTGTGTTCAAGTTTTGTTTAAGACTGACTCTGATCCAGTTTGTTGTGGTCATTTACTCTGTGCAGTGAGTTTAACTAATGGAGGCTAACAACATCTGGACTCACTAAAGCACTATTAGCAGCTAGCTTATAATTGGCCCTGACCCCTTATTCTGAGAGGTCATTGGTCGGAAAAGGTTAGGTAGTTTAGGAACAGGTAAATTAACTTCCTGTTATTCAATGATAATGACTGCATTAGGTGCAAAGTTAACTAAGGGTCATTAGAAAGAACGCCACACAAACAGCTGCTCAGTGTTTTAGAAAAATGTTTATTGAATCTACTGAAATGGAAAACTGCTCTAAGTAAAGAACAATGTTGATTAAGCATTGAACGAGTTTAGCCAAACCTCCATGGGAATTTGCAAGTCTGAAGTCAATATAGTGCCTGTTGATTTGTTGCCTACAAAACATGGTTTGACATTTTAATGTTTTCAGAATTTGACCCAGTGGACAAAGCCACCTAAAACACAGGGTGTGAGTGTGTGTATATATGCAGTTTTGTCAGTATGAATGTCCATACTTTGCCATTTATAAGCATGTTGTTTGATGTATAATGTTTAACAGCCACCAAATTAAACCTGAATATTAACCTCCTTCCAAGTTTCATCACACTTGTGTAGGTAAAGCGCCTTCACAGGAATCCTTTCATCAATTTTACATGCCAGCTTTTTGTTCTCGCGTCCAAAAAACCTAAACTGTGACTGTAATCTTTGAAGCCTGACGCTGCCTGCAGCGATTGGAAAATGTCTCACTGAGGCGACTGCTCACTGCTGGTCCAGTACAGAGACAGAAAGGGCCCGAGGCTCGCTGCTCTGCTCCGCTCCTAACTAACTCCATATGGCATGGGTCTGGACATCCAACTGACTTCTAAGACTGTTGCAGACTGGTGCAACGTAAACTTAGCATCTCATCTGAGCGGGGGCCATGGGTAAACCCCCTCCCATGCTCTAAAAAGAAGCATCTGTCCCCCATCGCCCTCAATAATCCACCTCGCCCATCGCCAAAGGCTCCGACAGTCACGTGGCTTATATTTGAAATCTTACGGGGCTTAAAGAATTCAGTTTCTCCATTTATTTAAGTTTATACAGATCAAATCACCCTAAAGAATCAGAAAGGTTGTAAGTTTTAATAACTAATAATTAAGAGCTTAAACAAGCAGCACAGAAAGGCTCCCCTTTTCTAGTTTTTGTCAAAGTCCAAGACACTTGGATCCCTCTTTCTGTGAGAAATTTCCTTTGGGAACTCTTTACTGAACAAGATGGTGAAAGGGACTGCTGGCACTGAGATTGGATTGGTGAATGAGCAGGGTAAGAAAGAGTACAACAGGTAACAAGGACCTACTGCTGAGAGACAGATGGCTGAGCTGCACAATAAGAGGCCCGTACACTAACGGGAAGCTCTCTGTGTGTATGCGTTAATGTGTATGTGTAAGACTTTCTTTTATTCGCTGCATATCAATTTTCCAATGAGCAATCAAAGAATGTCTCATGAATGACTGTTTCACAGAGCAGCTACTGACATTTCTTTGGGGGTTACTCACTCCCTGCCCTCTAATGGGCGATATACATGTGGCTGCTTGCACGAAAAATACCCAACTACACGGCTGCAGGATTTCACATCTTCACAATAAAGTAAATCACGGATATTTCAAACAATTAAAAAGTGAATTAAAAAGTAGAAAATAAATTAAATGGAATTATAATTTGATAGGAATTAGAGAATACACCCAAAGACATGTTCATGTCATTTTCACTATAAGATGATTGTCATCATTTCAGTTATTTGTTGTTTCCTATCTTGAAATGGTGTTTGGTAAAGGTTATGCAGTAGTTGATGAAAGCTCTGTTATTTAAATTGAGTCAAATTGGCACGCATTGTCATGCAGGTTTGTTTTTGGAGATAGTTCCATTGATAATGTATTCCAACATGTTTAAATGCATTACAGTATAGACAAAAGGTCTTCCAATTGACAAGTCGAGATTTTTAGCTGACACGAAACAAGTCATGAAGCTTAAGTCACTGTAAAGAGTTGTTCAGCTCTTCAGAAACTTCTAACTTCATATGATGTGCATATTGTACTGTACATCACTCTTCCCTGTACTTAAAGTATCGTGTCATAAACTCACAACGTTTTGTAAAGTGTACTGAAAACAGAAAACTTTAATCTGCAGGATGCACTTGCTTCCTTTTGCAGATCTGGACCCTCAGTCTGTTGCTGGATCAAGCTGTTATGTTCAGTACAAAACCAGCCTATACCAGCACCGTACAAAAGGTTAATAGCAGCCTATTATTTACAACTGAGTTATCAGATTATGATTGTTTCTGTAGCTTTTGCTGCTTTTAAATAAGCTTTTAACGAGGAAGTGTAATGTACTATATATCACGGCTGAGATGATAACGGCGCTGTTAGATTCAGCAGTGACAATGGCGATTCATTATAGTCAGTTCAGTTTAAATATTTGTTGATAAAGATTCATTTGTACATGTACTGAACACCTCTACTTTGGAGTATTTCAAGGCTCTTACTTTCTACACCCGCTTCACAATAAGTAGAGCTAGAGGGGTAGATTTGTTGCTTTCAGCCAAAGCAAGGATACAGCTAGATTGACTTTGTGAACATCGGGGCCTCTCTATGATTGTGGCCCTGTCCATCACTGAAATTGCAGTATGTCTTGTGGCTACATTGCATCCGGGCCTAATAGGGCTACTAGGGCTATGTTGGTGGAAAATTGGCGTCTCTACCTGTTTAACAATGATTTTCTTACTCTGTTTGTTGAGCATCACTCCAAAATAGTAAGTCTATACAAAAACCCTTTCTGCTTGGTTCTGAAGGATAAACCTGACATACACAATTGCTCTATCAAACCCCATCAAAACCACACTTGAAATATGTTAGCATGACATCACGTCATCTAACTTTTCCGTGGGAAAAGTACAACACCAGAGAGCTCAGAAATGCAAAGTACATTACAAACAGCTGTATTTAAACAGTTACGGAGCAATTTTAACTTTTACAGAACGTAAGAAACTGGCCATGCTTTCATATAAATTTTGTTCTTAATATCTTTCATTCTTAAAATTGTGCAGCTAATCACAGATGCCATCAATAATATGAAACAACTGACAGCAGGCAATGAAATGACAACAACAGACATGTGAAGAGTTTTTCATCTGTATGGGGATTATTGCAAGAGAACATGAATACCAGTCAGGCATGCAGGCATAGCATGGATGAATCACAGAGGATCTCAGATTGCAGGACTCTAGCCACTGTAATTGATAGTCAAACCACCATCCCCCCTTCGGGAGAAAATCTACAGCAACGAGTCAAACCACATCCAGTCTGGATCTCTGCCAGCGAATTATTCATTGCTTCAGCTATCTGAGCCAACGCAGAATCATATGGATTACACACTCACACTCACACACACACACACACACACACACACATACACACACACAGTGGTGCCCTATCAGGGTGCAGACTGAGCTATTTTTTGGAAGTGAACTTGTTGGCTGCGGTGGCTCTCCACACTAAATAGCGAGGCTAACCAGTGTTTGCTTTGTGGAAATCCCTTTGGCGTTTACAGAGTGAGATGGGATGGATGGCTCACACAAGCCTGTTGCCCTCCTCTCTGCAGTCACATGTTGCATGTCATGTGTTAGACGCTGTGTGTTTTGAGTAAAATATGTAATAAATATGTTTATGGTATAAAAGGGCTGAGCAATGCTAATAATAATAATAATAATAATAATAATGCTCAAAAATAATCACATTACATGGTGGCCTCATGTTTCTTGTGATGCTAGAGAAATAGATTTGAATCCAAGCTTGAGCTGCTAGTTTGAAGGTGGTAGACCAGGAAGGAAAGATTTTAATAAGCACCATCTAGCAGTGATTCCTAACCCGAGCTTGGACCCTCAGGGGGTACTTCTGCAGTTGCCAGGGGATACTTGGAAAGGTTGTGGAGTGGCTCATCTAATTTGAAAAAATAGAAAGAATTTTTTGATCGTAGAAATAGAAATATATCCACACATTTGTGTTCATCCAAATAAATTATAATTTGGTGTGATGGTGATCTTAAGCAAATTTACTGTCACAATAACCAGTATCTCCACTGACTGCACAGCACATACCCCCCAGTGTAAGTTGTAACACCTTAAAGCCACGGTTTGCAATTGAAAGTGCATGAAAACTATTAAGCAAGTGAGCAGAGAAGTCGAAATAGATAGCTGAAAGTAATGGATGTATGGTTTAAACAGTTAGATAAAAGTATAAAAGTAATTTATAAACAGTTGAAATAGTTAGCTAAAAGTAATAAATGGTTGAAGCATCCAGCTTCTGTCACTCCAAGTGGTGGCAAAATTGACAAAATCGGCCTAAACACTGACAGTTGTATGAAGAAAAAAAAAGATCGTTTCAACATCCACTTTTATGTAGTATTACTTGATCCCCTTTAAAATCAGGCTGAAATGAACACACTTGGAACATGACAGGTGGTGGTGATGAAGGTTTACTTGAGCTCATCTGATAGGGATGTTGGGAACCACTGGTCTAGAGGTTGTTTTTTCTCTCTGCCCCATGATCCAGGGAGGATGGGGCTCTCCCCTATCAGGATTCGACCCAGCAACCTGCAGGCCTAATGTGAAAGCTCAGCCAGAGTTGGGGCCCAGGACTTGTATCATCTGGTTTCTATTCTCCCTGCCCTTTCCAGTGAAATCTGACCTGCTTTAGAGGAGAACTGAATTATGGGCCCATCAATAAATACCATGGTCCCCCCTTTGAAGTTGCATACGTGATGGAAAGTGGTAAGATGTCATGTGTTAAAGTTATTACCCAATTCCTTCGCACTAATCTACTGTATGATGTTCCTGACTTTTGAAGACTGTTGTGGCTTTATCTATTCTGACAGCAGCCAGACTGACCTCTTTTTTCACTTTGCCCAGACGTCAGAACTATTTTCAATCTCCCTTCGACTTTATATAACCCCCGCAGAGGTAAGCTAGTGGGAAGAGGGAGAGGTGGGTGTATTACAGGGAAAGATTGGCTTTGGATGTTTCGTGACAATGGTGGATAATTTTACCAGCTGGTGAATAGTCTGCTCTTGAGTCATTTGGAGGTGCCTATAAAGCCTGTGTGTAATCTTCCTGCCTCCCACTCTTTAATTGTGCCTCTCACGGAACAAGTTGCTTTTGTTAAAAGAAGAAATAGCCTAAGGTCCTTTTGATCCAACCAGCAAAAAAGACAAGACATGTGGATAAGATGAGCATTCATAAAATGTATTGTTGTGTGTTATTTCAAAGGTGTGTGTGTGTGATTGCTTTATTTGAAATTTGACAGTGAATAGAGACAAGGACAGATGTGAAGGACCAAAATTGATAACATGCAACAAATGATTTGACTCCAGGATTTTGTAATTACATTGTACGCACCTAAAGGCCGGGTTAGCTTGAAATGATCTAGTTCATATGACATGTAGTGTTTATACCTGTTCCGAATGACCACACTCAAAGGCGGGTCTAAAAGCCTGCCGCCTTAGAAACTCAAACAGATTTTACGTATTGCTTTGCTGAATGTTGAAAAACTGATTTTCATTTTAACTTTGGACGACAAAAACTGCCATATCTCGAAAAACCAAACACAAGACAATGGGTAGTAAAACAGGACAGAAAAAAAGAAAATGTCCACAGTGTCATTCACAGTGACCTTTTGTGACCTGGCTGTTACCTGCACATGCTCAGTGTCAATGAAGATCTCAAGTTAAGAAGCTGCCCTCCCTGACAGGTCAGTGAGATCTGAGGTTATCCCTGCAGTAACAGCTGCCTGGGATAATGAGTAGCAGCACTCGTGCCATCCTGAAGGGTTGAAAAATACCACGGCCATTAAGAAGCCTCATGTGAGCAGAGAAGGAAGGGAGGGGAGGATGATTGCAGTACAAAATGAGGTGAAATAATCCAACATCTGCAATTACAGCTATAAAGAAAAGCTGGCAGCAAGGCAGGCAGCAGCAACATTTATTAAAAATTAAGACAAACTAGTTTAAAATGCTTTTGGGGTGCAGAGCAGCACATATAGAGACCTGTAAAAGTCCTAAATATATTTCTTTACAAGAACATATGCTGTCTCAGTCTATTTGTTTGTGTATCTATAAGAGTGCTCATGCATATACCATGTATACATGAGGAACAGCACTCTTCTTTCAGAATGGCCTTTATATTACAAAGCATCTGTTGACATAGTCATTGTGTCATTTCAGCGGTGCGTAGGAGGAGGTGTGAAGATGTTGTCAGTGATATTCATTACAAGCCGGCGCATCAGCCCATCAAAGCTCCCCTTTTGTGGAGGGGATCAAGCCAGAGGCAGGTTAAGGCTTTCCACAGAGACTCCTGTGGTTTGCTCTTCCTCTTTCTTCGTTTCCTCTTTCCTTCTGCTACACAATCTGAGACCAAAGTTCTGCTAAACTTAACCTTTTCTTTGCACAAGCCCAGTGATATTAAGCAAGTAAAATCCGCCCAATATAGGATTAAATTTCACTCCAAATTTCCTTAAATGTGGTTATTTTCATGACTAATACAAATCCCTTGTCAAAACATCTGAAAAGACATTTAGAACTTTGTGTGCGATTGACTCAAACCCAAACTTATCAACCCTAGTGCATCGAAAATCTTGACAAATACATTCAAATTAAAGCAACTTTGCATCTCTGAATAACTTGTTTTACTCATCATGCTCCTTACTGATCAAATTCACAAACACAAGGAATTTCACTCTGTGGATTTGCACGTACTGTAGTTTGTATTAATGAAAAAATACAATTCAAAAATAATATGAACCAAAATATAACAACTTCAAAATGAACTAAATATAAGGAATATATAAAATTGCAGATAAGGGAGGTAACAAATAAAATAAAAACAGTTTCTAAATAACTATTTACAGAATGCACCGAAACAATTAGATTAGATTAACTGATTAGTTAATCAACAGAAAATTAATCAGCAACTATTTGTGACATTTGCTGAAATGCGAGGATTTGCTACCTTTTTATTTTTGCCTTAAACCTTGGGTCTTTGGGTTTTGGACTGTTGGGGATTAAATGCAATTTGGATGTCACCTTGGGCTCTGGAAAATTGTGATGGGCATTATTCAATATTATATACAACATTTTTTAGACAGAACAATTAATCAGTCAATTATTAGCATATTAATCTAAAATTAAAAGTTAGTTTCAGCCTTATT
Source organism: Siniperca chuatsi (assembly GCF_020085105.1). Taxonomy (NCBI): domain Eukaryota; kingdom Metazoa; phylum Chordata; class Actinopteri; order Centrarchiformes; family Sinipercidae; genus Siniperca; species Siniperca chuatsi. The sequence goes on along the minus strand of NC_058046.1, from coordinate 26,301,955 downwards.
CACATGATTCTGTATTATCAGACGTACTGCACTGACAGCTGCATAATATTTCAGATAGAATTACAGTATGGAAGTCAGTAACAAAGAAAAATTAGTTTTTTTAATAGTAAACTGGTATAGAATTCATAAAAAAAAGTCTTCTTTAGACATGCAGAAATGGATCTGCCGTACAAACACACACCAGCATTTAAATCCACATCAAAGAAATAAAGGCGAAATGGAGAAAGAGATCCAGAGAGAGATAGCAGTCAGTCAGATGCAGATGGTCTTTGCCACTGAGTGATTAAGCGCCTGCAGGGTCTTTCTTCCAGCGCAGGTTGTGACCCTGCAGGACGGAGCAGCTGCGGCAGAATGATCTGTCTGTTGGGAGGAACTGCTGAGCCATCAGAGCTGCTGAAGACCACAAGAAGCTGCCTCGGGACCTTTGACAGGCCCAGATCAATCAGCCAACACCACCGCAGCCTGAAGGGCTATCACCACTGAGATCACCCCACCTTGACCAGCAAAGTCACAGTATCAATTTGAGTTTTCCTCACTAAATTGAATGCCCTGTCTATCATACAGAGATGAATTGGTTGGAAAAGTCAAATCTCAGCATGGCTGTTTGACTAATGACCTATCACTCATTTTGGTAAAATGACTGTGGTCCGGAAGACTGTTCTCGCTATGCTGGATTACTTTGATGTCTTGGATTTGCCTTTAACACCAGCTGCCAAAAAACACTTTTGCCCAATTAAATTCACTGAACATTTTAGTAAAAAGTGTGAATATTAATAGTAGACGAAGAGACAGACACCTAGCAAACCAGAGATACATTTAAGTCACTAAGCTATAACTGTAAATAATCAAAATAAAGTTTATTTTCTTAAACAAACCAGTTACAATGGAGAGGAAAGCTGAAAGAACACATTTCGATTCTGTGTTTTTTCCTCACATGAGGATTATACAAGGAGTTCAGTATTTGCATTGTTTTTTTGGTAGGCTTTTATATAGGTTTTATGGCAGTGCTTTCTTGGGGGTAATGTAATTAACCTAAAAAGATATCAGATGAAGGCATTACTCTTTTTCTCAACTTCACTGCTTCTGTAGGGCAGTAAATGTCAAAGGCAGCTGAATGATGACTAAATTAAGAATCTGAATGGCTATGATCCAGACCCAGTATTTTATGCTACTTGTTTGGGCTTCATGTTGTTCTTTTCTGCAGGAAACATTAAATGACTATACTTTGGATTCCCCCCAAACTTTCTTGGATTCAAACCCTAAATGTCTAAGGCAGGAGACAGTTGAAAAGTGAGGGGAATTAGCAGGAGTTTTGTTTTGGAGTCATTGCGGGAACGTGACTCCCTCCCTCCATTCCTTCCAGTTCAATTATCGGCCCCTTTCACTCCTCGAGGCCTGAGCACCGAGCAGCAGGCTTCGACTTGCGCAGGGGTCTTAAAAACTCTGGTCGAACCAGAAAAAAGGGCGTTCCTTTAAGACATAAAGTTTCAAACTCTCCACCCTTGTGTCATTCATTCGGTGTGCTCAAGTTCTTTCAGTTTTGATATTATAGGTGGTGCATGAGTTAGTTTTGCCAAGTTATTCCAAGCCAAACTTATGGTTGTAGCTATAAAACAACACTCCTTTTACACTAATATTTAAAAACACTGAAAAGTAACACTGAGTAGATTAAAATATATACTGTTTTGCAATAGTAGACCCCCAAACTGTCCCTACAAGCTGAGAGAATAAGCAAGAGGAAGAAGAAAAAGAAAACGTATGTATGTAGGTATTCATTTCCCTTCAATATGTACCTCCCTCCCTCTCCATCCATCTATCTCTATCTTTCTCCCTGTCCGCCCAGACAGTTGCCTTCTGTACTTTGCAGGGAAAGTATCGAATGCTGTGGACGGATTTGTCTTTCCTAAAAGACTGCTGACACCTGTCTAGTGCTCATTTAAAACTTTTACTGGCCCATTTCTTCAGGGCACACACATGCAGAGAGGCGGGGACGTCCAGAAAGGGCTTTCTACTTTACTCCATGATGAAAACAGGGGAAACTGCCTCAGTCTGTCCCTCTTCCACGCGCAGTTTGAATGATTTCCACTGATCAGATTTTGAAGAAGCTCATTCCTTTGTACTTGCATTCTCAGACTTCATGGGTTAGATTCAGTAAACTTAAGGCCCTCATGTATCTAATTTTCAGGCATTTTTATAAATAACACAGATTTTTCTAATGGAGCCCTATAACTTTACTTATTGGATTGGATGAATACTTGGGGTAATGATACATTTTCACATTTTTAAAATTACTCTGATTAGCCCAAAGGGAGATGAGGCACTACATAATTTACCAATCCATGTTCCACACAGTATCTCAGGCTCCTTGGGGACCAATCTCGGGTAAATTAGGCTATTATTCTAGTGTTTAGCATGACATTGTTTGGCCTGAGAGAAACTGCAATCACTGCTAAAACAAGATTACATGTGTGTTACTTATTGGCCAAAATAGGGAACCCATCATTTGTCAGAAACATCAGAAATTACATATTTACTGTTGTTTATTATTATAGATATCAATCATGCGTATAAAAGGATATTACAGTGTAAACATAAGTGATTTCAGCAGGGACAATAAAATGACACCACAAAGGCACATTCATGGATCATGGAAGCAGCAATGCACATACGCACAAGCGTTAGACGTTTAAAGAGGATAGGAACAAATCTGGAAAATCAAACCAATAAATACCACAACATGACTTGACAAGCGAGACATGAGGGCAAGAGGCTGTTTTGCCAAAGGATATCGGAAACACGCATTCCAAAGTGTGTCAATTAGGTTTCGTCATCTTATCAATTTACTTCTGTGTTTAAACTCAACACTTACAAGTTTACGTTACACCTATAAAACATCTGCTGAAATATGACATCAGTTTTTTTGGTTTTGTTTTTGACAAATCAACATGTTGCTATGTAAGTAAGCTGCTGTACTGCAGTGTGTGTGTGTGTGTGTGACTTAATGCAAGTGGTGCGTGTTTTGCATTGGAGCAAAACTCCTTAAATGTATAAATGAAGTATTTTGTGTGAGCATGGGGACCCCTGTGGCTTCTTAATACCCCCTTCAACCCTTTTTTGTGATCTAATCAAAGCTCCCAACTCACCAGGGTTTGTGGGGGAGGGGGTCTGTTGTGTTAGACAGCTTACTGCAATTAAAATTTATTTAAGTCTTACAAGGAATCCTTTCACTCTTGAATAAATCAGAGTGAATTCCTCTGACTCCGACAAGGTTTTCCCTCCCTATAATTATCCTCTGCTCAACAAGCGCTGAGAGAGCAGCTCTCCTTTAACCCCCTGCAATACCTCAGAGCTTTGCACTTGTAATTAAATCATAAAAAACACAACTGCAAATTCAGAGTTTTTAAAATGAGCACTATAAGACTGTGATTTGAGGAAACGGGTGCATGCCAGATGACTTCATTGATGTCATTTTTTAAAACCTGTGTCATATATCATGCTTTTTAATGCAGAGGCGTTGGGCCTTCAACTGTAAGCCCTGACACTGAGGCACAGACCAGTACTGGCATCCTGAGGAGTGTCACTGTGTAATGTGACACACTTCAGGAGATAACAAGTTTCAACAGGTTACCAGGTACAGACTGATTCTCCCAGTGTAGCTACAGAGTAGTAGTAGTAGTAGTAGTAGTAGTAGTAGTAGTAGCAGCTTGTGTCCCACTGGCTCAGGCTTTAATTTGACATTTTTTATGTTCCAAAAATGTTTAGCACTACAGAAACGTTTACGTGTTATCCCACTCGGGCACCGTCTTGTCTGTTGCATTGTAGCCTGCTCTGTTGTTCGACACTGTGGTTTTAATCGCACAAACAGCATTCTTACAACAATGGAAATACATTTAATTCAGGTTTTGATGTCTGGCTTGTGGGCGATAGGAGTGAAGACAGAAATCTATAAATCTAAAATCCTACCTCACTCTCAAATGCAACTTGCCTTCTTCTCATAGCTGTGTTTTTAGCTTGAAGTTTAGTCCAGATTTGGTGGTTAGGATGTTTATTTACTGTCAAATAAGCTGTCCTTTTCTGCTGTTGCACAATATTATGTTTTTTTCTCAGATTCTCTGTAGTTTGTGTAGAGTATTTCTTCATATAACCAAAAGTCATTTCTATGGTCTTATCTGACACTGTCTCTCCTTGTCCTTTTAATATGTTTTTACGATATCCTTCTGATTACTTTGCCCTTGTGACCGAATGTTGAATTAAATGCCTAATTTAACATGGGCCTTTTGTTGGCCGCCTCTTTGTTGGGAAGCTCTTTCTAATCGTCCAGCGGGGGCCGTGTTGTTGACGGCCCCCGAACCACTCAGTCCGCTCTTATTATGCCTCAGTGACAGCGTGTCCTTGGGCAAGGCAGCAGAGCTGTCAGGTCTCTCTGTCACACTTCTCTGCAGGCAGGACATGGCCAGCCCATGGCGCAGCTAGGGGTCCTAAAGACCCAGTGCAACACTGCTAATCTAATAAGATGCCTACCTTGGTTGTTTAGCAACCAACTCTGCCTGACAGTGTTTGTTCATTTGTGTTTGGCTGCTGTGTGATGGAGCGGTGGATGAGGGGGTTATAGCGAAACTAACCAAACAACATGATGGGCACTTTTGTTGCCTCACTAAAGGGGAGGAGCTATCAGGAGAGCTCACTGTGTGTCCTTTCATGCCTCCAAGTCATGGGAAGAGCAAGCACACACACACACAAGCACAATGTACAATGTAGAGCACTGTACAAGTGTCACAAAAGGCTTATCTTGTATTTTCCCATTTATCACACGTTTTACTGTTAAATTGAACTAAAAATCTGCTCCGTCTAATATATTGCATATAACAATTAGTTACATTTTTGTTTAGAGCTCGAATATTTTCGTTATCAATTAGTCTACGGATTATTTTCTTGATTAATTGTTTGGTCTATAAAATGTCAGAAAATAGTAAAAAAAAATTCCCATTACAATTTCCCAGAGCCCACGAGCCCCAGTACATTGTTATTGTCATGGGGACATGACAGAGAGTGATGAGGAAAAATGCTGCACAAGCTGTGCCAAAATCATTAATGCAAAATTGCCTATAATAGCCTATAAAGTTATTAATCCGCTTTTTTTTGCCAAATAATCCTTGCGGCCCAGTAAGAAATGTCCTGAGGCCCGGTATCGGTTGGGCCTAGGGATTGGGAACCTCTGTTATAGATGACTAAGTAAATGAGCCAACATTCACATTTGAGAAGTCACAGTGAATGTTTGGTACTTTTGCTTAAAACAATTGATCAGTTATCAAAATATCTGCAGATACATTTTCTGATGTGGCTTAACGAGACTGTCCTCCCAAGAATAACAGCATCAGTTGTTTCAGCCAGTCCCCAAAACGATATCTGTTCGTTCAAGACACAAAGCCCTGTAACGGTCGTAGTAACTTTGACAGGAGCAAAGGAGGAAGTCGGGTGACATTGCTATAAAGCGAACAAGTCCATGTAGGGAGGAGGTCAGAGTGAATGGATGGGTCAACAAAACATCAGACTTAAACACGGGAGACTGCTGCTTGTTTACCATTTCCACACGATAGTCATTGTTTTTTTTTTTAAGCATGAGCTTGATCGTTCCCTAGCCACATTTATTATTATAACCATGCAGACGAAGCTTCCCTAACCTCAGCCAAGTAGTAATTCTACCGTTTCTCTAACCAACAAATGATATATTTTGTGGTTTAATTTGGAGGACTTGTTGGACTGATCAATTAAATGACATCA